>NC_056744.1:1512895994-1512914295 GCF_019279795.1 Protopterus annectens | reverse complement strand
GCAGATGTTTCTATGCATGGAAAATTAATAGGTGTCTTTAACAGATGATTAGTGAACATCTATCATATTAGGAAGGGGAATAGAAGTAATACTCTTGCTAGTAGGGGGATCTATCCTGGGCCCCCTACTTATTAATATATTTACAAATAACCTCAATGTCTCCTGCCCCTCCACCTTAACACAGTATGCAGATGATTCCACAATTATTAACACCTCTGACAATATACAAAATCTCCACACTGTCACTCAACAATCTCTGCACCTAGTAGAACAATGGCTAACTGAAAACAACCTGCTTCTCAACCCCCAAAAGATCAAAGTTCTCCTTTTCCTTCCAAAAACCCTCAATCCAGTTAAAGAAAACTTCACTATCTCATCCCTAGATAATACAATTATTACCGCTGACTCAAACACCAAATTGCTTGGTGTTACAATAGACAACCAATTAAAATTTGACCTACATATCTTAAACTGTATCAAAAAGTCCAATCAAAAACTATGTCTTCTGTACCACAACAACAAATATATACCTAGAAATCTAGATCTACACTAGATCAAACATTTATTCTACCATCCCTGCTATATGCTACTCCCATACTTACTAACCTCAAAAATAATCTCTTAACCAAACTAGAAACCACCTATAATAAGATAGCCAGATTTGTGGCCAGTAATAGTTACAAATCCCATCATTGTATATCCCTGAAAAGCTTAAGATGGCATGAGCCCCCCCACATGCTTCAAATATCACAACTACAAATTACACACAGCATCCTGAATAGCCCCAACTCCTGCCCTGCCCTCACAATCATACTTACAACCTACATCCCTAGCATGATGAAAAGTATATATATATTTAGAAAGCTTGTGAGGAAATTATTACTCTATTTTTGTTTTACTTGGATCACTTGTCTGTGTACTTAATAAAGTATTTTCGACTGGAAACAGACTGCCTGCCTTGCTTGGTTTACCTTCGAATACTTAGTAATGCTGTACAATTATATATTTTCTATTATTACTTTTTGTTTTGTTTTGTTTTGACTTAAGACGAGTTTACATTCACTACTTCTACTACTATTGTCTGATCTTATTAATATACAGTGATTAACTAGAAATATATGGACCGAAAATCTTCCACACAGAGAAGTTTCTTACACTGTTTTGTTTTTTGGCCCACTACACTTTAGCAGGTTTTCCATTCCCATGTTTTTAGCTTAATATAGTTACATTAGTGAGTGAGGGGCAGAGAAATCTTGACACCCCCTTCATTTTTTATGCTATCAGCTATTGATTGATCCATGCTAATAGATTAAGTTTAGCTGTCCAGTATCATCATGGTCCTGTAAAAAGACATGATAATTGACAACAGAAAGCCAGGTGTGATTTTATATAAATATTTAATGAACTGTTCAGAGAAAGTTAGTAAAGCCGTAGTTAGAAATCCGTATGTATTTAGAGCTATTAATGTTACTGTTTTATTTTACCTTTGTTGTTTAAGCTGTGAGCTGTAATAATTTCTGGTTCAGCTCATGCATGAAAACACTATATAACAATCCAAAAAGTTGTTTTTTGTATAGGCTTTTTGTACTGTGCTAAAGATTCACTCAAGAAGGTAGCATTTGGAATCAACATTATTAACTGCAAATAACACAATGGTTAAAAAAATCTGGAAGTTCAGAATATTAACAGTTTAGCTTTTGGAAGTGTAAATTGGAAGATCTGTCATATCATATCATGAAAAGTGAAGTTAAAAAACAAAAACTATAAAGCTATCTTTATTCTGAGTTATGTAGTTTTCTAGAATGTATACAGCTCTACTGCATTATATAAAATAAAAAGATACAGTAACATAAAAAATAAAATATTTCAGTTTCTGTAAATGTTAGAATACTGTAACAATCTGAGAACAATTTTCATACTGAAAATGGCATGCCAGAGGCTTCTTAAGCTTGATAGATGTGGGCTTGGCACTAAATAAATTTGGAATTCTTTATTTTTCATGCTGCTGTGGCAATAGCTTGTTATTTAACATTTTGATAACCATGATCACAAACAAGCACACAAATATGCACACAGACATAGCAAGCCAAAAAGAAGAAGTAGTAAAACAGTGTAGGCTTATGTTATGGCTTATCATATTGTGAGTAACAAGTAGCAACTATAAATTAATATTTGGAGATGGAATAAAACTAATAGTGGAGCCAAGTACACACTGATCATACTCACAGTTTGGAAAAGTTTAATTACTATAACTGTCCCACACACTAGTGTTTATGGTAAATGGGGCAAAATAACCAGGTAATGGGACATTGGAATGGCTGCAGGGGGACTCTAGTGCCATATTTTGGTTGTCTACTGAGTTTGGGTTTGAAAGTTGGTATCCCATAATCCCACTGGGGTGGGCAGGGCTACATAATTATGTATGCTATTTTTATGTTAACCAGCATACAGATTTGTACCTATTTTTCATGGGCCTGGTCCAGATTTGTGATGTTTCCAGGTTGAGAGGTATGGCTCAGGTTGCTAGATGACCAAGCTATAACTCTGAGTCCTTGATTGCAGTCATTATGTTGTACAGAACCTTATGTACATGCTGCAGGTGGCATTTTTCTCTATCTTTCCAATTCCTCTGATATGCACAACCATATTACATTCCACTGCTGACTTATTGCCTGTAGACTCTCACCACAGACTGACAGCTGCTTCTCCAGTACCTGAGGGGAAGAACTCAGCAAACAAAATGTAGTGACATTGTCTTCCTCCCACTTGAAATTCCAGTAGGAATTTCCCAGATGTTAGCAGTTGATCTACTTTTTTTGCAATTTTATCAATGAGACAATGCTATGCCTCTGCACCATCTTAAGCTTCATGAAATATGTCATTAACAGTACCATTCTTTGTTCTGCTCCTAGCCCTAGTGTTATCCTCTCCAACCTTCAGAACAGTTTCTAAAAAGCACAGAGATGGATTACCACACCTGGCTCATCAAACACTAAACATAGAATTTTCTCCAAACGGCTCTACTCCTCTTCCTCCTCCTTATCTTACCAAAGCATGCAGTACAGCTTGAGATGTCTGTAGTTTAGTTATTAATAAAAGGCATGTTACTTCGTTAAGGCCTTACCAAAGCATGGAGTGCAGCTTGAGATGTCTGTAGTTTAGTTATTAATAAAAGGCATGTTAATTCCTTAAGGCCTTACCAAAGCATGTAGTACAGCATGAGATGTCTGTAGTTTAGTTATTAATAAAAGGCATGTTAATTCCTTAAGGCCTTACCAAAGCACACAGTGTAGCTTGAGATGTCTGTAGTTTAGTTATTAATAAAAGGCATGTTAATTCCTTAAGGCCTTACCAAAGCAGGCAGTACAGCTTGAGATGTCTGTAGTTTAGTTATTAATAAAAGGCATGTTAATTCCTTAAGGCCTTACCAAAGCATGCAGTACAGCTTGAGATGTCTGTAGTTTAGTTATTAATAAAAGGCATGTTAATTCGTTAAGGCCTTACCAAAGCATGGAGTGCAGCTTGAGATGTCTGTAGTTTAGTTATTAATAAAAGGCATGTTAATTACTTAAGGCCTTACCAAAGCATGCAGTACAGCTTGAGATGTCTGTAGTTTAGTTATTAATAAAAGGCATGTTCATTCCTTAAGGCCTTACCAAAGCATGCAGTGCAGCTTGAGATGTCTGTAATTTAGTTATTAATAAAAGGCATGTTAATTCCTTAAGGCCTTACCAAAGCATGCAGTACAGCTTGAGATGTCTGCAGTTTAGTTATTAATAAAAGGCATGTTAATTATTTAAGGCCTTACCAAAGCATGCAGTGCAGCTTGAGATGTCTGTAGTTTAGTTATTAATAAAAGGCATGTTACTTCCTTAAGGCCTTACCAAAACATACAGTACAGCTTCAGATGTTTGTAGTTTAGTTATTAATAAAAGGTATGCTAATTCCTTAAGGCCTTACCAAAGCATGCAGTACAGCTTGAGATGTCTGTAGTTTAGTTATTAATAAAAGGCATGTTACTTCTTTAAGGCCTTACCAAAGCTTGCAGTACAACTTGAGATGTCTGTAGTTTAGTTATTAATAAAAGGTATGTTACTTCCTTAAGGCCTTACCAAAGCATGAAGTATAGCTTGAGATGTCTGTAGTTTAGTTATTAATAAAAGGCATGTTACTTCCTTAAGGCCTTACCAAAGCATGCAGTACAGCTTGAGATGTCTGTAGTTTAGTTATTAATAAAAGGCATGTTACTTCCTTAAGGCCTTACCAAAGCATGCAGTACAGCTTGAGATGTCTGTAGTTTAGTTATTAATAAAAGGCATGTTAATTCCTTAAAGCCGATGGCTAACACTTTTGCTATCTGGTTTGCTAAGCTTGTAGTTTCCCCCACTTAGGGTTCTCCAATTGTGACTAAAGGAACTATATACATGTTGTTTGGTTTTGCTATTCAATTTTCATTTTCCAAAGTTAAGTAAATAGTCAAAGAATTCATTAGGTACAGATTGCCATACTCTAGTGGCGTCTGTCCCCAATTCCCTGGGGTACATGTTACACTTTTCATGCTGCCATTATTTCATGTTACCAGTTCCTTTCTAAAATATTGTATCTCCCTCACAGGTTTCCATATCCAGTGCCAAATTCTATCAGCTTATTTCATTGCTCTCCATTATCCAGTGTCTTGGAAGAAGCTGCTGTAATGCAGTTAAAGGTCCATTTATAATCTTAGGACATGTGATGTGACCAGCTGGATGCATTTCTTAAGAATCACTATACCATCACTTCCTTACTATTATTCACCAACACCAGTGTCAAGTCAATGAAAAATGATGAACTCAATGCTGTGATGATTGCGGATGTAGCCAAAGTTTTGATTCACTTATTTCTGTTATAGGCTTACAACTTCAGCTCTGTCTTGGTTTGCTATATCACTTTTATCATGCTAAGAGACAGGAACCACAATGTTTTGTAATACACTAACATTTGAGATCCCATAAATAAGCATGCTGACAGCTTATTTACATGAATGTCAGATCAGTTATATACATTGTTCTCTGACAGACTGAAGAATGTCATGTCATGACTTTGGTCTGAATCATATCGACCTTTGAGCTAAAAACAGCAAACCCAGGCCTATGATGTTTGATATCCATGCAAGATATAATATGGTAAATGAGAAGTGGAACATTCCAGCATCAGGTTAAAACATGGTTGAATCTGTACCTTGTTTGTATATGCATACACCTTTCCTTTGACTCTCATAATTGGAGGTATTTGTATATATTTGGTGAAGTTTGTGATATGTTCTTCTGTCAAAAGCATGATTCTTAGAAACACATACTGCTGCAGGGAATTTGCAACAGAAGCACAGTAAAAGGGGCATGTAGATTATGGTATACTGATGTGAAAATCAAGGAACACTTTCTAATGAGTTCATAATGACATGAAAATGAGGATGAGAAAAGACGGTGAGACTCATGGCTGTCAGGCATGAAGTGATGCAAGCATTTGCATTTGAATATAAAAGCAGAAAGTAGACCATAACATGGTGGCTTTGAAAGGAATATGTTGTCTGCAGCACCTACTTAAGTAAATCAGCATTCATTTAGAATGTTAAAACAAGGGTCTTCTGGGTGCATGGTGTGTCCACTCTTGCAAAATAAAGTGGCACTATCAGAGATCCATCTCCCACCAGTCTGGGACTAAGTGCAATTGACATAGTCATTACACAGGTGTTGGTTGAAATGTGTGGCCCACAGAGTAGAAATCGAGGAGTGTGTGGACTTCTTAAACATGCAGATAACAAAACATTTGCAGCACTTATTATACTAGCTACATGGGCATTTCAGAGACAAAATGGAGGCATCGAAGATATTGCTTGATAAGATTGCTTTCATAAGTGGATGAGCACATCTGTTTTTCCAGTACACCAAGAAAGACAACCACCCATACCTCTCAACCACTTAGAGCAAAAAATCTGGACAAAGCCATAAATAAAAGTGGGAAAAAGGCCCAAAAATAGAGAATTTTTAAATACTGCTCTTGCAAAAATTGGAAAGCTGATAGAATAACAGGTTTTGCATTAGCATGAATTTTCTGAAGGGTATGAAGTCTGAAACTCAAATGTCTGTCATTATTTTCTAACTTCAATCTTTAATGATTTGCCACTAATCAGCTAGGAAATGGACCACAAATATGAGGCAAAAATCTGGACATTCTGTGAAAATCTGTACAACTGAGAGTTATGTGGCCACCACCATGCAAGACTTCTATTATATGTCTCATCTCCATGAAATGATGGGAGTCATAGATTTCTCCAATGTGACAATAAAAGCCCAATGTGATGTCCACAGGCAGTGTTACATCAATAGGTAGAGCTACTACTCCATCATTATGTGTGTGAAGTACAAGGCCTAGTAACCCATGCATCTGCAAAGTACCCAGCCAGTGCTCATGATGCTCACATATGCCAAGCAGACATTTATATCACTGCTTCCTGCATGGAAACATACATTGGTACCCTAGTGTTTAAGTACATGCACAGTGATGCAGCTACATATTTACAGCTACTTTCACAATAAACGCATGACATTTACTCTTTCTATCTTTTCCCCTGTCTCAAATGTATTAGAGCTGGTGTAAGTTTCACCCCTGGAGCATTGGCTGATGACACCATATGGAACACCGAAGGCACAGCCAAACAGCAATAAACTTTACCTACACTAAAACTAGAAATGTAGAAAAGTTTGTGTTCTGACTGCTGTACACCAAATGCCATCATTCAATTACCATATGTGTAGCTACTGGTCTTGCCCGAATTGCAGTCCTACACATCTGTTGGTTGACAACAAGAGCCATATGCAAGCCCGGTGTTAGCTGGGACAATAGTACTGTGTTATATCCCTTACCTACCTGAAGTGGACAACTGTACATCAGATGCATTGTGCTGCTCTGCTACCCCCATATCATTGGGCCACTACTAGTGGTGGTCATAGCATCGATGAAAGTAGAGCACCCCAAAATGGGCAAGCAGTACACCACGCTACAGTACAGCAATCTAGGCAGCAGGCCTGGGATGACACTTTAAGGACTGCGTTTCTGTAAACCTACATCTATAATAAAACAGTGTCGTAGATACCAGGAGCAAGACCACTGGCTTCTCCGATACCTGATGGACCCGTGAAAAGTTGAGGGAGAGGTAATGTTTCTTTTCAGGAACTCACATTTAACACAGAAGCATTTTGGAGTAAATTAGCAAAATAAAAATATACTTTTCAACAAAGTGATCTTATTTCTTCTTTATAGTAACAATACTAACATTAAAGAACACTGAAACATCACTGAATAGCATAGATGGAAGACAAAGAAGAAATGAACATTACATTTTTCCTAAAACAGAATAATACTGTTCAAAATAGACCACCTTGAAACTGATGCTGAAAGAATCATTTAAGAATTTATAGTTCTCTAGAGAAAATAAATGGAGAAATTTATGGTGTCTTTACTTACTATATGGATGGTTGAAGTTCTGAATCTCCAAGAAAGAAATTCTTTTGGCATTTAAATGGCTTAAAGAGTTCTGAAATAGCCATCTTCTAAATCCAGCACATGACCCGGGTCATTTGTTGTAAAGTTATCATTTCTTAGTAACTTAGTTCTATGAAGAGTATGAAGACTTCCTCTTGTTAAAGCTGGTAATAAATTAAATGGCATACTGATCATTTGGTAAAAAAACATAAGAAAATAAAAGAACAGTGACCTTAAATTAAAACATTTAAACAAAGACATATCAAAGTTCATCTTTTTTGTCCTGTAAAGTTAAAACATTTATTGCCTTCAGGGAAAGACTGCACAATACCTAAAATGAATGTTGTCACACAATAAAATATTAACATAATGCCAGAGGTAGAAACAATGGATTGGGCATATTTTTCTTTCAACAAAAACACAGAAGCTGATACATGGAGAACTGTTATTTCCACTAAAAAGACTTCAATGACTCATGTGAAGAAGAAAACTGAATGTTATTAAAACTGTTAGTGCTTTACCAGTATAGGAACAATTAATATTGCAATTTGTATGGGGTTTGTATGAAAGTTCTGTATTATTTTAACAGTCTCTGACATAGTGTTATCGCTTAAAACTTTAAAGACTTAATAATAACTGTAGAACGGACAAAGCTTCATTGTATTTACTATAACACAGATGAGTACCTTATATTTTAAATAGTTTTGGTATATAATTACATTATGAGCCACTGTGGGCATGTTTTCTGTTAATTATGTTCAATTTTATTGATTGCAATATTTATCTCACACCTAAAGCAGTGACTGTCTCATAAATATTCATAGTGTAGTAGGTTTCTTTTCTTTTATTTATTTAGTTTTAGTAATGGTTAAGAATGCTTTTAAACAAAATGTATGTAACTTATACAAGTGCTCATGCTTCTTGCCTTTGTACTTTTTATTCTTTGTACTTCATGGAAGGTATTTGGTTTGCCTTGGTAACCATAGTTTCTTGTTACTTCAGCTCAGTTGTTTAATTTGGTTGCTTTGGTAACCATGATTACTGCATGTATTTTCATACAGTTGATAAGGCTAAGCCATTCCTTTAGATATCTTGTTTGACATTTATTTTGATTGCTACTCTTAAGGGAAGTCAGGTAACTATTTCCCTGTTTACTTGCAATAGCAAGCTATTTGATATTGATTTGGTTGTTTGTTAAAGGCTATTGTTTTTAAATGTTTTTTTCTGTGGGTGAATGGTTTTCAAAGAGGTCAAGGAGAAAGGGGTCTTCTTCATGGAAGACCAAGGAGAAACTTGATAAAGCATTAATTCCCCACAACAGATATATCAGTGGCTCTAACTCTTGTGCTTCAGTCTACTGGATTTTCTAAGTCAATACCTTTAAACCATGATGGAATACATGGATTTCTGGTATTTATAAACCCAAAACAGATAAGATTTGTGTTGTTAATCAATGCTGCTCAGGGAATAAAGTGCACAAGTTAGAATGAGCTTTAAATTCTAATTGCTTTATGGATGTGTTGCTAAACCAACATTGTGATTCTTAGTAGATGTTCATGCTATTTGTTGAGTTTGCCATTTTCAGAGGAGTGTTGCTGTGCCTGCTGCATCCCTTATCTTGGAATTTATGCTGCCCATTAGTAAAACAACTGGCATACTTCCTTTGAGCTTGAACTATTGGATTGTTTGACATACTTTTGAGACATGCTGATTAGAGTGCATGAATTATGTTATAGAACATAGATAAATGCTAATATTTTACGTCTTTTGTTTATACTATTCAACAAACTGAATTTCTGTATTGCTTCTCGAATTTGAAATGCAGTATAAGGATGTACTCCAGGTCTCTTGATGAATATTCAGTGATAATTTATCTGACAAATACAGTTTCAGTTTGAATTTGTTGGAATTGATGAAAAGGGTTTCAAAGAAAATGAGAGGAGATTCAAAGGGTGACTTTTTGAGAGTTCAGACAGTGCCTGTTTGCACTTATTTTTAAAATCGTTTTTTTTCTCAAAACTTGCATTTTATCAGTCTTTGGCCTAGTACTCTTGTGTGGGGTCATTTACTGCACTGTTAGAACTTGTTGATACTTGCTAACCTCTGCTATCTCTGAAAAAACAAAAAAATAAAAAAAATCTTGCTTTTTTTCCCACTTTTCTGAGATTTAAAAAAGTTCAGTTACAGGCTTGCTGTTCTTGAACTGTTTGTAAGTTTCTGTGAGGCCATTTTTTGCTTGGGCTAAATGAAAGTCTCTCTGTTGATCAGTGGCAGTGAAAAACATTGAGCAGTCTGTCTGCCCCTGTGGGAGTGGTTACTGACTTGAAACTGTAGTTTTATTGGCCATTCTGGGTCAATTCCAAAACTCCCTCATCTTCCTCTCTTAAAACCCTCTTTTGCGCGGTTTTGCGCGTTTTTGAGCATAGCGCAACAGTGGGCAGCGCCGCCTAATTGGGTTTAAACTATTCCTGGCTCCACAAAGTCTGCTCTTCACTTTTTCCCTTAGAACTGCTCTATCTCTCAATTTAAACACCATATTCTCATTCTAAGGCCCTTCACTGGTCCAATTAAGTAATCCTACAAGTTAGCACTATTAAACCATAAGCACTACTTACTCTTATACTCTGTATGATTACCCTGTCCTCTATTAGTCCATCTTAAATTCAGTTTCCCTATTACACTAGCATGTCCAAAGGTCAGTCAATGGTTTCCTCTCCAGTCCAGCTGGTGAATCAGGGAATTTTGAGGCAATGTTACAACTGTCTCATGTACACAGACAACCCTCTCCTCCTCCAAACAGGTTCAAATATAGGTGAGAGATGCAACTATTTAGCCAAACTGGAGGCTGAGCTCTCTCATCTCAAAACTGGTGTAACCAGTCAGGAGGAGAAGGTAACCTCACACAACACAATTCCAGTATCACATAGTCCCACCACATCAGCAAACCAAACACATAAATACACAAAAACATACTCGGAGGCTCTAAATAAAAATCTACCTAAGCAACAGAGACCTCCAAAGCAGACATCCAAACAAACGCTACCTCAAAACAAAACACACACAACACATAACCCAAAAAGTCAGTGTGCCAAGCAGCCACAGCCCTTAAGGCTGAATAACACACCTGATACTCTTGTTATAGGTGACTCTATTGTCAGACACACTGATGTCCCGCTCACCAGGCTGAATAAATAGAAGGTCACAGTGAGCTGCCTGTCGGGTGCTAGGATCCGACACATAACGCAAGCACTCAAGTCACTCCAAAGCAAATACAAATATGACTCAGTCATTGTACATGCTGGTGTGAATGACCTGAGACATACCTCCCTGGACTACATGAAAAGAGACATAGAGGAGCTCTCTGATCATGTAGCCCAGGCTGGTATGACCCTGACCTTGAGCAGCATCTTACCCTCACCTAGAAAGATGCCACAGTACAAAGAAAAAATGATCGATTTTAATAATTGGCTAAAATTTTGGTGTCATTCAAAGGGGATCCAGTGTCTGTCAGCCTGGGATGACATGCTCGACAAGCCACGTTGCTTCGCTAGGGACGGCTTGCACCTGTCACCACTGGGTTTTTGGATACTGGTAAAGGCTCTTGCCACCACCATAGTGCCTTTTTTAGGCAAGGCTCAAAAGTCAAACCCACCCCCATAGACAGCACAAGGAATAAGAAACTAAGGGTAATGCTGCTAAATGCCAGAAGTCTTAACCTCAAGATGCATGCACTCGAAGCTCTCCTCAGTATGGAGAACATCGATATCTGTGCAGTGACAGAAACCTGGTTCAAGGCTCCAGAGAGCACCCCAGCACTACCAGGCTACACCTCATATCATGCTTTTCGGCCCCAAAACCCGGACCGAACCACAAAAGGAGGGGGAGTTTCCATATTTATCAAGGATATCCACACCTCCAGGTTAGTGGCATTGCACGAAGGATCGGAGACCATCCATGTGCAACTAACAGTGGGCAAGACTGCTTTTCAGTTTATAGCATCCTACAGACCACCCTCTCAAAGTCAGGAATCCCATTCGGCTTTCCTGAAAACATTGGAGAACATGAAGATCTCTCAGAACACCATTATATTGGGCGACTTCAACTACCCAAACATTGACTGGAAGCACTACTCAAGCCCCAGCACCGTAGCCCAAAGATTCCTGGAAATTATAAACTCAAATGCTATGGAACAACTAGTCACCACTCCCACAAGAGGGGACAACATACTAGACCTGATCATTACCAACATGGGGACTGTATGCTCCACACCAGAAGTATATCCCTCATTGGTAAGATCAGACCATAAATTAATTTCACTGGATGTCCACATCCCGACCCCACCCCCAGCCCAGAAAACCACAGTGAAAAACTTCTCAAAAGTGAACTTTTCACTTCTCAAAACTGAAGTGGAATCCTTCAAGGCCCCAGGGCCAGTGGAAACTACAGGCCAAACTGCAGAATCCTATATAAATGCATTCTACGGACATCTCCAGGAATGTATGGATCATGCTATCCCAAACAAAACCAAGACCCAATCATCCAAAGGCAGGCGTCCAGTCTGGTGGAACCCTGCCATAAATAAACTGTACAACAGAAGGAGGAAGCTACTACATGATAGAGCAAAATCCCTAATAGGGAAGGCATCTCTGATCAGTACTAGCAAAAAATTATGATCCCTCATAAAATCCTCCAAGTCCAGCTTCGAGAGAAGAATTGCACAGGACACCAAAGACAATCATAAGGCTTTTTTCAGTTATGTTAGAAACCTGGGATGCAACTCCCAGACTTGTTCTGAGTTGATTCTAAACGACAAAAAATACACTGAACCCACAGACATCACCAATATCCTGGCAGACAGGTTCAGTGCAAACCTCTCCACCCCTCCCCAAAGAGCAAGTATCTATCCCGGCAGAGGGCTGCCTCCCAAACATCTCAGATGCTCAGGTGAAGGCTGCCCTCTCCAAAGCAAAAAACACTGCTTCCATGGGACCAGATGGCGTTCCAGGTTGCGTCCTACATGAACTACAAGAGGAACTAATCCCTCAAATAAAACAGCTATACAATCTCAGCCTCACTACAGGATATGTGCCCACAGAATGGCGTACAGCAACAGTGGTCCCACTCCACAAAGGTGGAGCCTCTACGGACCCTGGAAACTATCGCCCCATAAGCATGACTAGCTTAGTCTGCAAGGCTATGGAGAGGATCATCATGGAGCTCATAAACAAAGACATTGGGGACCTACAGACACTAGATCCTACCCAGTTCGGCTTTGTCAAGGACAGATCTTGCCTTTTGAACCTGGTTGACTTCTTTGAAACAGTCACCAAAGCCATAGATGAAGGGAAGGTAGTCCACACAGCCTATCTTGACCTTGCAAAGGCATTTGACACAATACCCCACTCGGGCATCATAGATAAGCTATCCAGCTTAAATATAAACCCCTATGTCACAAGATGGGTCACAAACTGGCTCAAAGACAGAACCCACAGAGTGAGAGTTGCTGGAGCCACGTCAGACTTGAAATCGGTCACAAGTGGCGTCCCACAGGGTTCTGTCCTGGGACCACTCTTGTTCGGTATATACTTTTCCGAGGTACAGGCAAATGTGGGAGGACTATGGCTCACCAAGTTCGCAGATGACTGCAAACTGGGCACCATAATCAACTCTCCAGCTGACACAAACATCCTTCAAAAAGGTCTCACAGAGACAGATAACTGGTGCCAGCGCCATGGTTTAAAGCTAAATGCCAAAAAATGTATAGTCATACCCTTTGGCAAAAACAATGTGCCCACAAATTACCACATAAGCGGAAACCCATTAAGTACAGAGAAAGTTATTAGGGACCTGGGGACCCAAGTTGATAGCAATCTCTCCTTTGAAAACCACATTGCCAAAGTGGTTAGAAAGACCTTCTACATAGCCCACCTCATCATGAAGGGTTTCACATCTAGATCAAGAGAGGTAATCGTGCCCCTTTATTCATCCCTCCTCAGGCCCATCATAGAATACAATGCCCCTTTTGGGATGTACCTTACCCGACACCAGCAGCAATTAGAAAGACCCCAAAAGTATCTCACCAAGAGGATCAAGAGTCTCAAACAGATGCCATATGCTGCTCGGTTAAAAAAACTCCAGCTCTACTCAGTTGCATACCGCCTACTTCGAGGCGATCTATGCCTGACATACAAAGCTATGTCAAATCCAGAATTAATGGACATGCTCCACCTCAGTAAATCTAAATCCCTTAGAGCCACATGCTCGAGGGACTTGCACCTCAGCACAGAAATAAATAGAACTTGCTGGAGGGACAGGTTCATAACCCAGAGGCTCCCTTTACCCTGGAATAGAATTCCAGTTCATGTGAGGCAGAGCACCTCACTGAATCTCTTCAACAAGAATCTCGATAAGTGGATGGGGGATCGTAGGTTTGTCCCAGGGATTACTCCCATGTCACTATTAGACAGAGGCACAGTAAAATAAACCTTAAAAAGGGCACAGTATACTCAAATCAAGGGGTGGCGTAAGCCATACAGAATCGGGCTAGGCTTATAATTACCCCAGGGCAGATAGCCTAGTATGAACCTATGAACCTATGAACTTATGAACCTATGAACCTATGCAGCAGCTCCTGCCTTAATGTACCCTCTGTCAACTTTGATGACAAGTTTGTTTTAGTAAAAGAACCCCAAATGTTTGAGGGGGAACCACACAATTAGGCCCTTTTTCAAAGCTATTTGAACTACCAAAGTTTATAGTCCAGTTGGAATCACTAGTAGTTTTAACAATCAGAAAACTTTAAACATTATCTTTTGAATATTTTGCTATCTTAATGCTATAAGCAATGTATAATATACAGTTGGCTTTCTAAAAAGAAATGCCTGCATCTAAGTATGTGGCATAAGCCTTGATTTCTTTTTACTCTGTTAAAATTTCTTTATAAATGGAAATGTTTATTAGTTAAAGCTACTACAGTCAGTTGGAATTTCATAATGTAAAATTAATGTTTCATACGGGGTGTGGTTAAATATGGTGTACATGGTGTATTTAATTATACTGACTATAAAACATGCTGCAATTCTTCTTCTTCTTCTTCTTCTTCTTCTTTCGGCTTTATAAATATGTACATTTGGAAGCATTTAGGGCAGTACATGGGCAGGCCTTGGGTTTGCGCTGCAGAAGAGCAAAATGTAATACAGATAATTGCAGTTATTATAATAATAATATAGCATTGCATGCACTTTACTGATGGAGACACCAGCACATTTCTTTAATAAAATGGGAATATGGGATAGCACAGTTCTTAGTTTATTACAGTAGTATAAGCTGTTTTACTGAGACTGGTAGAAGACAGGCCTTGAATGTATCACAATCCATGTTGTAGACTATTTCATTCTACACATCATTTAACAGTTATCTAAACATTCATGTGAAGGAATGTCACTAGAGGTGCAAGACTTGTTTTACCTCCCCAAAACAGATTGTTGCTGAAGGTATAGGCTTGTGATCCATAAGAAAAAATATAATCCTATAAGGTGCATTACCTTGTTTATTATTGTTTAGGATTCTGACATGCCTAAAATGGTTCTGTTGGATTCTGAATTGTAAAATACATGTAGGCAATAACAAATATTTAAAGACTTAATGAGGACAAACTAAAGTTTTTTTTTCTTCAAACATCTTTATTGAATTATCACTTGTGATATAAGCAAATTTACATTCATATAAAAGTAATCAAACTATATTAACAAAATAAACAAGAAACATTTTTATTAAAGCATCACTTACTACATAGTCAATCATAAATTTATATAAATAAGAACAAGCCACACTGACACAGTCTTAGTTGCAAACATTTACATCACAACCCATACTGACCCACTTCCAGTTGCAAACATTATACATCACTTATAATCTATCTAATGTTTATCACTCCAGCATTACATACCGCATTTAAGTCCTGCCACTATTTAAACCTCATTCCTCCCTTGTATGTATTGTTTCCACAATTCTCATTTTTTCCCTATGCTTTTCTAAAGATCTCAATTCCAGTTGTTTTATCTCCATTACTATAGTCACTACTTCCACTATAGTTGATTTAGATTTTGATTTCCATTTTCTAGTAATTGCTTTTTTTGGCAGCCACCATTATTAGACACAACAAGGCCTTACCATGTCAAGGCAATTCTGATTCTGTATTATAGCACAGAAAAATCAACTCCCTCATCAGACCAATCTGCTCACCCTACATCTCCGACAGTGCATCCCACAGGGAATCCTCAAAGTCCACTAACTTACCACACTCCCAGAAAATATGTTCCCAGTTATTTCTTTCTTCCCCTTCACACCTATAACATTCACTGTCGCCTGACAAAAAAATTCTCAGGACTCTACCTGGAGGATAAAAATATGTATTATGTATGTATGTAAACATTTCCAGGCAAAAAATCCTAAATCTTCTAGATTTTACTGCATATTTGGGAGACATACATATATCTTCCCATTGTTTTTATTTTTGTGTGTGTGAATTGTTTATCCAGTCTCTCTTCCCAGTTCTTTCTAACTACCTCTGATTGATTCTAAACCATTTTTTAAAGAAAATGTATAAACTATATTGTACTTTTTCTGCTTGAACATATGGTTAGTCTAACAACTTCATCTATATTTTAGGATAAACAGTTGCCTATTGTTCTATATGCAGATTGTATGATTGACATATCCATATTGGATATGTTTAGAATGAAATGTTTACTTAAGAGTATTCCATTGTATTAACAATCATCCACATTAGATGTTAAACTTAAATGAAACAGATAAATTAGAGGAATAATATTTAGTTCCTTGATATCACTAGCTCATTCTTATTAATCTTATTCTTTCCCAGTCTTCAACATTTGAATCTTAGTAACATATATCGTTCCATTATTAAATAATATTAATGTGGCCTAAAGGTTTAATCTAACATTAATATATGTATTTAATCATATCATAATCAGCGGGCATTGTGAATGCCAACATTCTATAATACTGATGTATATATTACTTCCTCTTATATTAGTTTGTATAGACTAATGATACTAATTAATAGACTTTAACATTTCACATATATTACAGTCACAACTTGAAAGAAGGGTTAGACACTAAGACTGGTCTTCATTTACTTGCTTTATGATTTAAAGGATGCATTGTTAATAAACTGTTGGCCCTACAATTACCACAACATTGCTTCTTATTTCTGTTTTGTTTTTGTTGCTTTGTTCTGTTTTATTTATTTATTTTTTGCTTTATTTTACTGTATCTAAAATGTTTAATTTATATTCTTTCATCAGACAAGTAGGGCATGTAATCTATAGGTGTAAAAAATTAATAAATAGGGACAGCAACAGCTGAATGCCATAAAAGAAAAGTAATACCATATATCTAAACCAAAATTAAAAATGTTCTTATTTTTTACTTTCTCTTTAATCCTCCTTCTTCCCTTTTCTCTCTCTTTATTAATGTCTTTACATTAAGTTTTAGCATGAATTTAGTTGAGCAATCAGGTGGTTGCATCTGTTTATGTGGCTGACATTTTTTTAGATTCCTTTAACTCTTAAAGTTATTTGTTTGAATAATGACCAAAAGGAGGCAGAGTCTGTAAATATTTGAAAGTCAGTAAGCCTATCATTGTTTTGCCCAAAAAATCTACATGCTAAAAGAAAATATAAAGACATTAAACAATTTCATCTATGAGATTCTTTCTTTCTGCTTTCATAAAAGATAAAAGAGGGTACCATACTCTACTAAAAACAATCATACTTGAACTGCCATCTATAGGGAAAGATAAAAATGGTACCGTCTTAATAGTATTAAGAGATAAAAATAAAAGAGAGTTCAATTTTATATTTTCTTTTAACATGTAGGTCTCTTGAACAAAATCATATTATGGTAAAATATCAATTGATATCAAAATAAACTTACACAATGTGATTTACAACAATAAGGAATTCAAAAATACTTAAATGTTGCAATAAAATTGAAAAAGGAGACTTGATAAAGTCATGATATCTTGATTAAATAAAATATACTGAAAATATAGACCATAAAATAGGCACAGTTTTAGAAACAAAACTGAATACTCATTCCCTAACTTCACAGTGTTTAAAATACTAATAATAAGGTAAACATTCTACAATGAACAAAAATATACACAAAGCATTACAAATCCAATAAATTATAGATTGAAATTGAAACTTAAGAAAACTTAATTTAAAATCCAGTTTGGCAATATTTATGGCGAGACATCAAATAACCTAAATCAACAGAAAATTAATCTCTATTAATGTCAATATTGACAAGCATTTCACCAATGATAATTATAATGTTTTACTATCAGAATTTTTATTAGCACTTTCTATCAAGACTCTCTTAATTTTACATAAAATATTTCATGTTAACAAGAAGCAACACCTTTCCCTTCGTGGAAATAGTTTTATTATGATTCAGATTTCAAAATGAGATAAAAAAACATATATTATTACAATTAATGCAGATCTATGTATTTACTGAATATGAACTTTAAACTCTTTATGTCCATTATGACTGCTATACTCAAATCCCTAATCCCTTCTTTAAATCAGAAAGACCAGTTTGAATCACTACTGAAAATTTACTTGAGATAAAATAAAAAATAACAATTATTAGATTACATGTTAAGAAAAAATAGCATTAATAAGTCTAGATGCTGAGAAAAGGTTGGGCCCTTTTTGTAAGTCATGTCAATTTACTGTTTTGGAAACAT
>NC_056744.1:1512760994-1512890994 GCF_019279795.1 Protopterus annectens | reverse complement strand
GAGGTGCACTAAAAGTTAAAATTTAAAAAAAGCATTTCATCGTTACTGATTTTATAAACATTTTTTTCAGCATGCCAGGCTGAATAGCTAAATGTTTTCTTCCCTTTTCTTTCATTATTACAAGAGTTTCTTTTTCCAGGACTGAAAACATGCTGTCCAGAAAAAATAGACATTCCAGGCTAAGGGACATGCATGATTCAAAGAGGAGAACTTTACATTTTAGGAACTGATATTTGTCAGGAGGTGTATATTTTTTAGTTGTGTGAAATAATAAAATACAGATGTGTACAACAAAACAGAATTATTTACGGTTTTCATTCAATCAGCTGCACGTATATCATGTTTTGAATGTGGTGTTCATCATTTGATGACTGCTGCAGTAGCCTTAGCTATATGAGTTATATCCTGAGTAGGATATGACAGACAGGCTGCTTCCAATGATTAGAAGGATTGCACATACACAAAGATTGCTGACAACTCAAGCAGAGATATAGAAATCAATGCTCTGGGTGCCAAGCCCTTCAGAGCTTTCCTGCCACTGAAGAGCACTCCTCTCGTGTGTTTTTGAGGATTGACAGCAAGCATTTCTCCATAGCTAGGCAGATAAGTTCCCTTTGGGGAAGAAATCTTCCACAATTTATTTTATAACAGAAATCATTTTTTTTCTGTGAAATTCTTTGTTTTATACCACGGTTTATGTTTTCTGGACTGTCACATGAATTTTCAGTTAGAAAACTGTGGTTCTACATTTTGCATTAGTGTAAAACTTGTTAAAAGTACTGCTTAAATTAGTTGTTTTACAAAGAAAACTTTTTTAATGATTTTAGAAGCTGGGGGTAAGTGGAAGACATGCTTGTTTTGATGCTTTATGATAAAGATGCTACTTTTTTGATATTTACCTTTTTACTGACCGCTAGTGTCAGTGATACCCAGACTTCAGTTTTCATTCTCAGGTTTACCATGGAAAAAACTTATCAATTACTCAGTTCTTCCTTCCCCCAGACACTAAAAGAAGAACATTCTCAAGGAACTTTTGCCCCTTTTACCTGGCTACCAGTTTGAATCAGCAACAAATAAGTGACTCGGTTGTGACCATTTCTGCTTCCTCAGACAACTCATATTCCTTTTTTTCCCCGGAATACTCCCTTTAGCCACCATGAACTCAGGGTTAGATACATCCTCAGCAGCAGATGGAGAGTGTCAGTGGTTATGGGAGAACCACTCTCTTCTTTGTCTTAGAGGAAGAAACCAGGAATGCCTCTGTGCCTACCCAGAATGAAAATGCCTCTGCCTCTTAATAAAAAAAAATCTTGTTTCTGCTGAGGAAAAGATTCTAACATGTCACCATTGTTATGACACAGCCTTGGTAATCTTTAGAACTGTTCTTTCAACACATTCCTATGAACAAAATGTGGATGCATGTGCATTTATGTAAGATATTTACTTTCTTGCAAGGCTTCTTATATACAGTCATGCTTAGACCTGTGTGAGTTCTATAAACTTTAACATCTGAAAAGTTTATCATTTCATTTGAGTATTTTGCAGTGAAATTAAGGAAGCTTGTGGTACTTTGTAAATACTCCATAAAATCTGTCAGCATATCTTGTGGACCTGTCCAAATAAAGAAGACATCATCCACAAAATGAAAGGGATGAACCAATGAAATCTATCTTGGTAAGCAAGTACATATAGAGATTCCCAATAAGCCATAACTAGATTACCATAGCTATTGGCACACCTTGTGCCTATGGCAACCTCAACTTTCTCTAGAAAGAACTGATCATCTTACACAAAAACATTATGTGCTAATATAATCTCAAGTAAAATGCATAATAGTTGTATCTGCATAGTACTATACTCTGAGTATTCAGACAAAAAGAGGTTAACAAAGTCAATGCCTATACCATTTAGAATCACTGTGAGCAGTGATGTAACATCCATGGTAACAAGCATAAAATTAGTCCCATTAAAGCCAGATGACCAGTCATGCAAAGATGCAAGAAAATGTTTTGTATTTCTGAGTACATTGTCCACCTTGTCAACTACAGTATGTAGCTTTTTTCCAACAAAAATAGAAATCGGTCCAGTGGCCCACCCATAACCTGAGACAGTAGGTCTCAAGGGTGGATCCCTTAAACATTTATGCACTTTTGGAAGGCCATACATAATCAGTATAGTTGGATATTTGACTAAAAAGTCTTCATACATGTCTCTCCCAATGGTGCCTTCCATAAACAGCTCATTTAGGCTCACCTGTATATCACTCAAAAGTGCATCAGCTCTTACATCACTTAGCTTCTGATAAGTAGAAACATCACTCACCATGTTAGTCATACTTTCTAAGTACTTAGCAGTGTCCATAAGCACAATCCCACCCCCTTTATCGGTTGGTCGAATCTGTAAATGTTTATGTGACATTCATTCATATAGAGCATGAAGTTCATTCTCAGTCAAATTATAGAAAACTTTCTGATGTTTGCAACTTAATGCCACTCTAATATCCTGCTCACGTACTCTAAGGAATGCTTTAGCCAGAGGTGCATAGGTTCATAGGTAGATACTAGGCTATTGTCCCTAGGGCCTATATAAGCCTAGCCAAAAAGGTACCCTGGCTTTTGCCACCTAATCAGACACACAGAAGTGATCCCTGGGGTTAATTTCCTATTTCCCATCCAATCATCAAGATTTTTCTTGAAGAGTGCTAATGAGGAGCTTTGTTTGATATAGATAGGTAGTTTGTTCAAGAATATGGGAAGTCTCTGGGACAGGAATCCACCCCTCCAGCATGTACTGTTTATTGTGGTGACAATGTTTAGGTCCCTAGAGTGTGTAGCTCGAAGGGATTGAGATTTAAGTGGAGCATGCCCAACAGCTCTGGGTTTGACATAGCTTTATATGTTAGACAGAGAGATTGCCTCTGAGTAGGCGATATGCAATGGAGTAAAACTAGAGTTTTTTGAGATGGTCTGCATAAGCATCTGTTTGAGGCCGGTAATTCTCTTTGTGAGGTATTTCTGTGGCCTTTCCAGTTGTTGTAGATGTCTTGTGAGGTACATACCAAAAGAGGCATTGTACTCTACAATGGGTCTAATGAGTGATGAGTAGAGGGGAACAATTACCTCTTTTTTCCTGGATGAGAAACCTTTTGTGATGTGGTGGGCCATGTAGAAGGATTTCCTGACTACTGTGGTGATGTGATTATCAAAGGAGAGACTACTGTCCACCTGTGTTCAGAGGTCTCTTATCACACTTTTGGTGTTAAGCAGACTACCGCCTATGTGGTAGTTCATGGGTACAGAGTTTTTACCAAAGGGGATAACAATGCACATTTTGGCATTGAGCTTGAGGCCATGACTTTGACACCAGGCATCTGTTTCAGTGAGGCCCTTTTGTAGGATGGCCACATCGTTAGGAGTTTTGATTATGGCTTTTAGTTTGAAGTCATCTGCGAACTTCATTAGCCAAAGACCTCCTGTGTTAGCCTGTACTTCGGAGAAGTAGATACAATACAGGAGAGGACCCAGGACTGAACCCTGTGGTACTCCCATTTGTCAGTGGTCTGAAATCGGATTTGGAGTCTGCTAGTTTCACAGTGTGGGTTCTGTCAATGAGCAAGTTGGCAACCCATCTTTTGACATAAGGATTTATATCTAGTTTAGTGAGTTTATCTATAATTTCAGAGTGGGGGTGCTGTTGAAAGCCTTGGCAAGATCTAGATAGGCTGTGTAAGCCACCTTACCCTCATCTACGGCTTTGGTGACTGCTTCAAAGAAGTCTATCAGATTTAGGAAACATGATCTGCCTTTTACAACCCTGAACTGGGTGGGGTGCAGAGTTTGGAGATTACCAATGTCTTTGCTTAGCTGGAACAAACTAATTAGGCCTCTTAAATGTAACATTCTGGGACTGTGCATTGCCAAAATAGTTTTTTAAGATATGCTTCTCACAGAAAGTCCTAAATCTAGTAAAACATAACTCAATACTGAACTTCTAGAAGGTATAAAGCAAAGTCTTTTGTTAAGCTCTTCTGAGAGAACAGTGGAAATATTGAAAATCAGGTCTGCTGAATCTTTCTTCGGACCACAGGTCCCAAGTCCAACTGTGTTTGCACCTGG
The DNA here is from genome assembly GCF_019279795.1 of Protopterus annectens. Lineage (NCBI taxonomy): Eukaryota > Metazoa > Chordata > Ceratodontiformes > Protopteridae > Protopterus > Protopterus annectens. The sequence continues at coordinate 1,512,886,879 of NC_056744.1, read as the reverse complement.
GTTCTCTTTTCCACCATGCAATTCCCACTGCTGGATTGATTTCTTTCTGGTCTGTTCCCTTGTATCAGCTCTGGAAGTTGTAAGTCAAAAAAAGATGATTTCTTAACACCACAGTTAAACCCAGAAAGTTATATAACATTGTCAACAGAACAGATGTATTCTGTCCATCTAAGGCAGAAACATTTAAAGAAGTAGTGCAGTAAAAGTCTTGGTTTTGTAGTAGCTGAGGCAGGGCTTACTGATAATGCAACATTTCCCTCAACTGGCTGCTCATTAGTGGCAGCATTTACAGTAGTAAGCATATGCTTATCAAGGCAACCTGAGTGAGCAGACGATTCATCTCTTGGCCAGGAAAACATACGGCCTTCTTTAAAATCAGCAAAGTCACTCAGAAGTTTTCTTCACTTTATATTTTGTAGCCACTTCTCATAAGCAGCCACATCTATGTATAAATTATCTAACTTTTGTTTGCAGGCTGCGGATGTAAGAAAACAAGTAAGTCCATCTTTCTCAGCCATAATCTCGTTCAACAGCAATATTTCAATAGGTTGAAAAAATTCAATGAGTATTTTCAAATAGTAGAAGCTCAACTCAAGTTTCAAAGCTTGCCACTGTTTTAGAAGCATGGGATATAAGTTTCCAAAAGTAGGCATTTTCACCACACGTAAACCTCTTAGGACAACCCTGTGATGTATATACACTCCTGAATGCAATCTTTGCCACTACATTATCTTATATCTGTACAGTTTATTTTCTAACTCTGAATTTAAGTATAAAATTGTTAAAATCTACTTCAAAGTATCTGAAGTTGCTCAAACAGTTCCATCCATATCAGAGAATAAAGGGTTAACTTCTACCTTTAAAATGGGGACAAAGTGATCACAGTGTGTAGAAGTTACCAGTTCAGGGACATATTCCAATTCAGTGACCCCTCCTTCTGCCATGCTCCAAATATCCAGACCAAGCACAAAGTAACAACAAATGATATGCAGACATGGCTAGGTGAACCAGAAAAAAATCACATTACAAAAACAAGTACATCCAGCTGACACAAAAGAGATTACCTCTTAAAATTCTGTTTATTAAAACAAATGTTAAAAAAATAAAACAGTAAAAAAATCACTGAGACGATGAGAGCTTTCATGGCTATCACAGGCACTTCTTCAGATCTAATACACAGCAGTTAAAACAGTCCTTAAATACTCACTTACAAATCAGGGAAAGGTAGAGCTCTAGATCTCAGCACAGGTCTTAAAGGTACAGAACAATTTAAGCCTTTCCCACAGTCAGCATGCAGTTTTAAAATCCATTTTGTTTCTGTACACTCAGTCTTTGTTTTAATGTTACCTCTCCTAATGTTAGGTTTAATCAGGTCTAATACTAGAAATGTAATTTTATGAGAAGGGTTAGTAGCTGCAATGTGTCTAGCAAGAGCTTTTTTGATACCTTCTTTAGAAATATCATTATTGTGCTAATATATCCTGTCCCTCAGGGCTTTATTTATTTTAAAAACATAATAGCATTCACAAATCTTGCAGACAGCAAGATACACTAAATTTGTGCTTTTACAGACAGCAAAAAAAGTTAAATTGGTAGATACGTCAGATACATCCAGTCACAATATTCTTGTAGCTATTAGTACTAGTCACATATTTACATGTTACAAGATTTACATGGATACGTCCCTTTCCTGCTTGATAGCACAATAACTGATTCAGAGACCAATTGTTCTTAAAGCAAAAATTAGGAGTTACACCCAGCAAATTTTTATATTTCTCATCAGAGAATATGCCAATTCTTTTTCACTATATTACAGACAACATTAATGTCATTAGAATAGGTAAGGGAGTGCCAAACTGTATTAATGTCTTCATTAGGTATAGATGCAACATCATCATTTCTAGCAGAAAAATAAGGTCTAGCAGATTCTGACTTATGCCTTAGCACTTCTTTCTGTGTACTTCAAATAGATTTTGTCAGGTCATCCCCTTCTATACTTGTTTTTTGGATGACGTCTTCTTTATTTGGATAGGTCCACAATATATGCTGACAGATTTTGTGGAGTATTTACAAAGTACCACATGCTTCCTTAATTTCATTGTAAAATACCCAAATGAAATAATACATTTGTTAGATGTTAAAATTTATAGAACTCACACAGGTCTAAGCATGACTGTATATAAGAACCCTTGCAAGAAAGTAAATATTTTACACAGACGCAGCATGCATTTTGTTCATAGAAATGTGTTGAAAATACAGTTCTATAGATTACCAAGGCTGTGTCATAATGATGGTCACATGTTAGACTATTTTGTTCAGCAGAAAAAAGATTTTTTGTGAGGAGGCTAAGAACAGATTGATGTAGGAAAGAAGGAAATAAGGCATAAGTCAGAATCTGCTCAACCTTATTTTTATGCTAGAAATGATGTTGCCTCAATGCCCAATGCAGACTTTAATAAAGTTAGGCACTCCCTTCCTTATTCTATTAACGTTAATGTTGTCTGCAGTATAATGAAAACTAATTGGCATATTCTCACTGCTGATGAGAAATATAAAAGTTTATTAGATGCAACTCCTAATTCTTGCTTTAAGAACAATCATTCTCTGAAACAGTTATTGTACTAGAAACCTGCAAGGAGTAAAAACGTGCTGTTATCAAGCAGAAAAGGGACATATCCATGTAAATCATGTAATGTGTAAATATGTGAATAGTACTAATAGCTACAGGAATATTGTGACTGGGCATATTTACCAATTTATTTTTTTTACGGACTGTAAAAGCACAAATTTTAGTGCTTCTTGCTGTATGCAAGATTTGTGAATGCTATTATGTTGGTAAAATGAATAAGCCCAAAAGGGATAAGATACATGAACACAATAATGATATTTAGAAGAAATATATCAGAAATGCCCTTGGTATACATGTTGCAGCTACTGACCCTTCTCATAAATGTATGTTTCTAGTATTAGAGCTGATTAAACCTAACTTTAGGAGAGGTGACATTAAAAGATAGACTGACTGTGCAGAAACAAAATGGATTTTAGAACTGCATGCTGACTGTGGAAAAGGCTTAAATGGTTCTGTACCTTTAAGACCTGTGCAGAGATCTAGAGCTCTATCCTGCTGTGATTTGTGAGTATTTAAGGAACATTTTAACTGCTGTGTATTAGATCTGAGGAAGTGTATGTGACAGGTGTGAACGTGTTCATCTTCTCTGTGTTTTTTATTGTTTTATTGCTTTTAATATTTGTTTTAATAAACAGAATTTTAAGTGGTATTCTCTGCTGTACTGGCTGGATATACTCATTTTGTGCAATCTGACTTTTCCTGGTTCATCCAGCCTTGTCCACATATCCTGTTTGTTTTTTTACATGTAAAACATCACCAAAGTCTTCAAAAACATCAAACAAATGCAGCAGATTGTCACTATATTCAAAAATATGCTAAAACAATTGTAATAGAAATAAAAAGTAATAAAAATGGACAAACACCTCTGAATATAAATATATTAATGAATAAATATAAATAAATGTAAATCCGAGAATGCATTTACACGAAAGTGCGTTTCAATGAAAACGTACTTTTATGTAAATCCATGTAAAAAACAAACAAAAAAAACACTAACACTTTTATGCATGGAAGCAAGCCCCCTGCACCCCCATGTGGGGGGGCTGTGCCCCCCACACCCCCCTACTTTAATATTTTCAATCCGAGATCGCACTACAGTGGGGAAAAGGGAATGTTCCCTCATCCCCACTGTACTATGATCTCAACAACAGTCCGCTTAGTTGTGCATCAACACTAAATGTTGATGTACAACTAAGTTTACATGCAAACCGCATGTTTTTCTTTATTTCACTAATTTTTTTGTTTTACCTACTCATTTACGTGAAAGTGCATTTTCGATAAAACGCACTTCCATTTAAATCCACTCGCGAATGTGACGTTTCGGAAAGACGGACATTCGCAAGAATCAAGTAGATCCATATATATATGTGTGTGTGTGTGTATATATATATATATATATATATATATATATATATATATTATATGCTATGCAAATAGAAATAAAAAACATCTACTTGCTGTTGAAACATAAAGCAATAAAACACCTCCACCTACTGTTCAGGTTGAAAAATAACCATCCAGGCATAAAGTAAAAAAAAAAAACCTCTAATAATAAAATGTCCAAAAAATTCTTGCCTTAAAGATCACATTCTTAGAAATATTCAACAATACTTCCTAAAAGACATGCACTCTGATGATTCAACCGATTTGTTTTTAGGGACTGGATAATTGAGGAGGAATGTGTATTAATTCAATCCATGTGTCCTTGTAGTATTCATCTGAGTCCATTAACTAAGGACAAAAAAATGTGGTGATATAGTTAAGTGTTTTATGTGTAATGAGTGTTTTATGTGTATTAATAAACTTATTCTCAGAACATTTGATTTTGTTTATTTCCCTGGTGATTCGGCAGTTCCTTGTGGTGTGTTTCATTAATTTAACAGTTCACTGGATTTTGGCAATGTGTTTCCTTTTTTTTTTTCAATAATTTTTATTTTCATTTTGCATTTATAAAAGACACAAACATTTTCATATTTACAACATGACCATAAGAGAAAGTTATACATTGTAGTCAATATAGAAACATGAAGGTTATATAACAAACCTATTTACACTATGTACATAGATGCTTTCTCAAACAAGTTTAAACAATATAAAGACAACACATACATTAATGCTTGCAATACCATATTTTGTTGTGAGTTTGTGGGTATATTGCTAGGTTCCCTTATAACATGTTACTCTATAGTGTGCATGATGATTTATGCTAGTATGATATTAAAGTTGCTCGAGTTTTGCTGTTTTTGTTTCTTTTATCCATTATAATTTTGTGAGCTAATAGATGATTAATAGTCACTTTCTTAAAACCCTCCCAGGAGATGTTCATAGGCTCTATCCATTTGAGGGCTATATATAGTTTCATTAATGAGAATATGGTTATAAGTGAGTTTGCTTGCTTTACAGAGAAGTTAGATGGGCAAATATGTAATATGGTAAATTCCAATGAAAGTGTTAATGATTGATATCCCACTTTTTGTAATTGCAATTTCAGTGAATTTCAGAGTTTATAGACGCATTTGCAACTCCAAAATATATGCATTAAGTCTGCTATCTGATCCTTGCAGTATGGACAGTAGGGTGATTTTGTTGCATTGAATTTGTGTAGTAATGTAGGTGTGAAATATGGATTGTTATTTATCATAAGCTGTGTTTACAACAGTTTTTTAAGGGGTATGCTTTTCAGTGTTAGGTTAATTACATTTTGTATCTGGTGGTCATCCAAAGATGGTTGTATTTTCCTCAAGTAGTTAGAGAAAAGGAGGTCTTTCTGGAATTTGATTTCCCTAACATTTTGTATGAGTTTATGATAGTTTTCTTTGTCATGAGGATAGTGCATTTTCCATGTCACTATTGGATATAGTAAGGTTTTGGAAGTAACTGGAACACATCTCTTTGATTTGTCTAAGCATTATGACACAAGACTTAGGTAGATTCAGATTACTTCTCATTTCTTGGATAGTACACTCAAGTAGTGGGTAGATATCTTGTATTCTTTTTGCTTTTAATCGGGGAAAGGAATCTAAATCTAGCATCTTGTTATTTATTTTTAAATTAGAATTTTTTATGAAGGGGTTGTAATGTCATCAGAGCTTGCCCCAGGTTTAAGAAATTAAATAACTTTTGTATTACATTTATAGAATGTTTTTAGAGGGTCTATAATTGTGTGTGCTTGTAGATCTTTTTTGTTCAAAAAGGGAAGTACTTTGGGATTGATGCCTAGTGATTTGATGTATCTGTAGTATATTATCACCCATGGCAGTGACCATGTTTTTGCTGATGGGTTATGCTCTGCTATTCTCAGTATTCTGTTTGTGTGGATAATAGAGTAATAAGTTTTAAAATCTGGTAGGTTCAGACCCCCTTTCTTCTTGGGGAGTGTTAGTTTCTGGTATGAGATTCTGGTGTTTTTAGGATCCCATATAAATTTTGCTAGGGAGGTATGAATTTGTTTAAATAATTTATTATGTATAGGTATTTGTGATGTCATAAATATATACATTACTCTAGGTAGCATGTTCATTTTAATTACTGAGACTTTGGCCAGAAATGGAAGCTTAAGATGGCACTGTTTCCTTCTTGTTTGTTATTCTTCAATATGTGCTGATGGCTCAGCTGATATTTCATCCACAGCAGGTGCAACTGAAACTGTTATTAGAAGGTTTGTATGTTTGCATTCTCAAATTTTACCTGAAAGTGTTAATGCTGGAGTTTTAAATTCCCGTTTGGACAAGAAGGTTGTTTTTTTTTTTTTTTTTGGACTATCTAATGCTGGGGTCCTGAAAAGTGTGATGAAAGAGAAAAAAATGATTCAATGGACGTTTTAGCTTTTCAGCTTTCCCTCTCCAAGTTTACTAAAGGTTTCACATCTACCTCAGGACATTTGTATGCAAAGTAAGCAGACCCAGGAAACTTCTCTTAAGCAGATGTTCAAAAAGCAATGGCAAGGAGGCTCCAAAAAGATAGGGGATATTGTCCCAGAAACCAAGGCAGTCCTACAAGTCTAAATGTCTATCTAAATATTATAATCTTCCTTTCCTAGACTGACAAGCTTTCAAGTCTTCCTGAAAATTTGGATCTCCATTTCTCTCTTTGGTAACAGATAATCTCAGATATGTGGGTTCTGAGAGTGATCCATCAGGGTAAAGATGGCAGTAGGATTCCCTAACTCCAATTCAAGGGATTCTTCCTTATCCAACAGATCACACTACTTTTTTTCCTCTTATCATGTAGGTTTTGCTGACTCAGGACATCATAGAATCTGATCACCTTTCTCTAATAGGGAAAAGTTTTTATTCATAAATGTTTCTGGTACCAAACAAAGGAGCCTCATGAAGACTAGTTCAAAATATTTCCAATATTCTCAAACAGTTTGTGAAAGTCCTTAAGTTCAAAATGCTATCTCTAAACTGTTACATCTTATTCTTCCAGTTATTTATTTATTTTTGACAATTCCACATTTAAATTATGCATATCACCATATTCCTATAGTCTCGGATTTCAAACATTTTTTAAGACGTTCTTAGTCTAGATTATACTATCATTTCTCTATATTATTGTTTCAGCACTACACTACTGGAATGGTGTTCACAAAGTGTCTAGTACAAGTGATAACCTATTAAAGACTGCAAGGTATTCAGATTTTTCCTTATACAAACTTGCTTATCTTTGCAGTCTTTTTCCTGAGTGCCGGGAATCTCTCACTTGAGTAAGAGATTTCTTTCACAGACTGGGTTTCAATAAGAATACTGTAAAGTCTTATTTGATTCCTTCCCACAGAACTATGCCCCTATGGTATCTCCTATATGCTTCAGTTCAAAGAGCTTTTCTTCACAAGACAAGGTGGATTTATTTTTTCCACTCAGTAAAGGACTTCAGCATGGGAATTTCTCAGGATACTAGGATTCGTGGCATCAATGATTCTTATGATTCCTTTAGCAAGATTCAACATGATAAAGATTCAATAGTCACAAGTGATCCACTGCATAAATCAATCACAGAATATAATGACAATGCTGCCATGCCACCATAAACATAATTTAATTTATTGAGAAATAAAAGATAAGTGCTTTCATCTGTATAGTACCAGACTTCATTAGATATTCAAAAAAGCTGTAAATCACATCATTTATATTGCATTCAATTTAAAATCCTTGTTACTTAACCAATCAAAATTCTTTCACCATAATATATCTAAAGAGCTAAGTCAATAAAATTGCACAAATCAGATTTAAAATTCTTCCATTATGATGAATTTAAAGAACTAGGTCAGTAAAATAAAATTACATAAAAAAATGTTAAACACCTTCTCCACCTGACTTTACATAAAACCATGTAAAAAAAAAAAAATATATATATATATATATATTTCACAATTTCCCAAACTTTAATATCAGTGTATTATTAATTGATATTTTACCATTAATTCCAGGGTATTGAGTAGCATTTAAAATAATTTTCCACAATAATTCCTTCTTTTCTAAGTAAGATTCCCCAGTTTAATATTGAGAGGGACCTTTTCTAGCACAATTTTTTTAAAATCTCTACATTCAGTGCTGTGTTCGTATAGGGCATTGTTTATATCCTTCTTTTTAAGTGCATAAATATGCTCATATATCTGCTGCCTTAATGCCCTCTCTGTTTTACCAGCATATAATGCAGTACAGGTCATATAATGTGCCAGGGTAAACCACACCAACTGTATTGCAACTAAATTCTCCATTCCCACTGAAGACCCTGTGATAAGATGCTACAGTAATGTTGGGACCTTCATAAATAAACCGGCACTGTGGACAAGCATCACATTTTGACATCTTAGTTTATCTGTTATCCTGTTTGTTATTACTTTCAACAATGCTTTTCAAATTTCTCCCTCTTTTATAAATGACTTTTGGTCCTACTCTAAGCTTATCAATTAAATCAAAACTAATAAAAACACTGGTCCAGTTTTTGTTAATAATATTTTGAACTTGTTTATTATCATTGCTGTAAGACACTACCATGGCTAGATTTTAATCCATGCTATTTTCATTTTCCTATCAATCATAAAGTTACATCAGTAAAAATTGGTTTAAAATAGCCCTGCCTTTTAACATATGCCTGCTTCATTATTTCTTTGACAAAATGTACAGGGTATGCTCTTTCTGTAAACATCCCCCTAAGTTTTTTAGCCTACTCCTCAAAAACGTCATCCTATGAAACCATTCTGGACAGGTGGACAAATTTACCCTTTTACCAGATTTCATTTTGCCATATAGGGTGGGCACTCCTAAAGCACAAATAACTATTACACCAAGTTTCTTTATGAAATTTAATGTAGAATGCAATAATGTGATTAGAACAAAGGAGAAAAAAAATCATTTGTGATAAAGAAGCTTACATAAGTAAAAATGCTTACCCTGTACCAAAAAAGTATGCAGAAACATCACACTTCAAGAAGGACATAATGATGCTTTTGGTAAAAATTCCATTTATAGGAATGAAGGAAGAAGTGATTTTGTAGATGAGCATCGTGATTCTTGTGAAAGGGTTAGGGATGAAGAGGGAAGTAACATTGATAATTTGTATATGGATCATTTAGGGGTGCCACCACATCTCATACAAGAGTACCCCCCTTTACCAAGGAGGTCACCTCAATAACAGTAATTAAAAAGGAATAGAACATTTTAACATTTTTTGAAAAGGGACTTACCTTTCTCCCTAACACCAGTTTAAACATAGTTAATGTTTTATTGGAATTTAAGTTATTTATTAGAAAATTAAATTTAAAGTTATATTTCAATAATTAAATAAGTATGGATAAATATGAACTGGAATTGTACATTTAAGCTCCCCTTCATTGCATCTTTGATGGCATTTGAAAAATTGTGTGAAAGAGAAATTAGAAACCTTGGAGATGAACAAGTTTATTATGAGAAATTTTACAATTTGACTATTATACAAAGAAAAGGAATGTTTAAATTAATTAATAACAAAGACCTTAGAATCATGAAGTCATACAAAGGCGGTGGGGTGATTTTAATGAATTATATTGATCATGTAACAATGGATGCATCAATATTTAAACACTATTTTGAATTTAGTTAATGTAACAAAATTAATATAACAACTATAAAATGAATAGACTTTTGAATGATGGACTGGTTAATGACATTACTGGTGCAGAATTTAATTATTTAGATGTAAAGAAACCGCTCACCCACTCGATATTTGTCATACCCAAGGGACAAAAAAGTATAATTGACCCCCCCCCCCCCATTAAGACCTATAGTGGCATTGGGAGGATCCAAAACTAAATCTTTGGTGAAATTTATGGATAAAAGTTTAAAGTCCTTTTTTATGACAAAAACATGTATTATAAGATTCTTGACATTGTCTAAATGAGCTTAGCAAAGTTACATTTGAAAAGGATTTGATATCAGTGATCATTTATATTAAGGATCTGTTTTTGATCATGCCTATAAATCAGGGCTGGAGTGGTTCAGAGAGGCATTATATAGTGGAACAAAAATGGATAACATAAAATAGAATTGTTGTTGAATTTAATAGAAACAGTATTATATAATAATATTGTGCATTTTGAGGGTGATTATTACAAATTAGAGATGTTGCAAAGGGTGGCAGCAGCAGCACCAATTTTTGCAAACATTGTATTGTGGTTTAGGGAGGTCAATTACACATTTAATTGTGATTATTATGAAAATACTGTCTATTATTTCAGGTTTTTGGATGATTTATTAATTATTTGGAAATAATCAGTAGATAGGTTGAAAAAATTATACTTTTAATAATTACACAGTAGAATTTTTAAATTTCCCTTTGGATTATAATTTGAATAAAATAATTTTCTGGATATTACTTTAAGTAAGGATTTTGAAAACGGAAAATGTGCATATAATATTTTTGTAAAGATACTTGTTGTAATAGTTATTTGGACTTTAGAAGTGCCTACCCTAAAAGGCAAAAACAAAATCGGGTAAAAGAGCAATTTGTCCGCCTATCCAAAATGGTTTCAGAGGATGAAGTTTTTAAGATGGAGGCTAAAAACTTAGGGGATGTTTACAGAAAGAGCATACCCTGTAGATTTTATTAATGAAATAATGAAACAGGTATCTGGTAAAAGGACAATCATAAGGCCTTTTTCAGCTATGTTAGGAACCTGGGTGGAAACTCCCAGATATGCTCAGAATTAGTCCAAAATGATACAAAAATCACTGAACCCACAGACATTGCCAACATACTGGCAGACAGGTTCAGTGCAAACTTCACCCCTCTCCCCTAAAGGAGAGATAACTATCCCAGCCGAGTGTAGCCTCCCGGACATCTCAAATGCGGGTGAAAGCTGCTCTCTCTAAAGCTAAAAACACAGCATCAATGGGACGGATGGTGTCCCCGGCTGTGTGCTACACGAGCTAAATGAGGAATTAAACCGCACATAAGGCAGCTGTTTAATCTCAGCCTTACCACAGGATACGTGCCCAAGGAGTGGCATACGGCAACTGTGGTCCCACTCCACAAAGGCGGCGCCTCACGGACCCTGGTAATTACCGCCCCATAAGCTTAACAAGTCTAGTCTGCAAAGCTATGAAGAGGATCATAATGGAGCTCATAAACAAAGATATAGGGACTTGCAGACATTGGACCCGACCCAGTTTGGCTTTGTCAAGGGAAGATCATGCCTTTTGAACTTGGTCAACTTCTTGAAACAGCCACCAAGGCCATTGATGAGGAAAGGCAGTCCATACAGCCTACCTTGACCTTGCAAAGGCTTTCGACACAATTCCCCACTCGGGTATTGTAGAAAAACTTACCAGCTTAAATGTAAACCCATATGTCACAAGATGGGTTGCAAACTGGCTTAAGGACAGAACCCACAGGGTTAGAGTTGCTGGCGCTGTGTCAGACTCCAAGCCGGTCACAAGTGGTGTCCCACAGGGCTCGGTCCTTGGCCCGCTATTGTTTGGCATCTACTTCTCAGAAGTACAGGCCAACATGGGAGGACTTTGGCTGACAAAGTTTGCAGACGACTGCAAACTGGGCGCCATAGTGGAAAGTGCATCGGACACGGATATCCTTCAGAAGGGACTCACGGAAACAGATAGCTAGTGCCAGAGCCATGGCCTGAAGTTAAACGCCAAAAATGTATAGTCATACCCTTGGGAAAAACAAGGTAACCCCAAGCTAACATATAGGTGGCAATCCACTAAGCACAGAAGAGGTTATCAGGGACCTGGGGACCCAGGTTGACAGTGGCCTTTCTTTTGACACTCACATTGCTAAAGTGGTTAGAAAGACCTTCTACATTGCTCACCTGATCATGAAGGATTCACATCCAGATCTAGTGAGGTCATTGTTCCCTGTACTCTTCACTTATCAGACCAATGATCGAGTACAATGCCCCATTCGGGATGTATCTCACCCGACATCTGCAGCAATTGGAGAGACCCCAAAAGTTCCTCACCAAAAGGATAAAGGGACTCCAAAATCTGTCATATGCTGCCAGATTGAAGAAACTCCAGCTCTATTCAGTCGCATACTGTCTGCTCAGAGGTGACATGTGCCTGACATACAAGGCCATGTCCAACCCGGAATTAATGGACATGCTCCACCTCAAAAAATCCAAATCCACCAAAACCACTAGAGCAAGCGACTTAAACCTTAGCACGGATATAAATAGGACATGCTGGAGGGATAGATTTATCACTCAGAGACTCCCTATGCTGTGGAATAAAATCCCGGTCCATGTGAGGCAGAGCACCTCGCTGACTCTTTTCAAGAGAAATCTAGACCTGTGGATGGGAGATCGTAGGTTTACCCCGGGAATCATCTCTGTGTCACTGCTGGACAGAGGCACAACAAACTAATGGGCACAGTATTTTTTCATATAAGGGGTGGCGTAAGCCACAAAAATTTGGGCTAGGCTTATAAATGCCTTAGGGCAGATAGCCTAGTATAAACCTATGAACCTATGAACCTATGTTTTAAAACCAATTTTTACTGATGGAAGTTTTATGAATAAAAAAAAATTAAAATAAAATGGATTTAATTATGGCCATGGTACTGTTATGAAGATTATCTCAGGGTTTTAAGTAGGAATAGGCACTTTAGTTGCAATGCAGTTGGTGTGGTTTAACTGCCACATTGTATGCTTGTACTGCATTCTATGTTGGTAAAATGGAGAGGACATTAAGGCAGCAGATATAGGAGCATATGTATGCACATAAAAATAAGGGTATAAATAATGCCCTATACAAACACAGCATTGAATGTAGAGATTTAAAAAAATATTGCTTTTTGTGCTAGAAAAGGTCCTTCACAATATTAAAGGGTGTGATTCGAAATCTTAAGAACAAAGGATTTATTGTGGCAAATTAGATTAAATGCAACTCAACACCCTGGAATTAACTGTAAAATATCAGTTAATAGCGTATTGGTATTAAAGTAATGGAAATTATTAACTATATATGTATTTAATTGTTTTAAATGGTTTTATGTAAAGTCTTGATGAGAAGGTGTTTTAACATTTTTATGTAATTTTATTTTATTGACCTTGTTCTTTAAATGCATCATAGTGGAAGAATTTTGAATCTGATTTTTATAATTTTATTGACTTAGCTGTTTAAATGTATTATGGTGGAAGAAGTTTGATTGGTTAACTAACAAGGATTTTAAATTGAATGCAATATAAATGAAGGAATGTACAACTCTTTTGAATATCCAATGAAGTCTTGTCCTATATAGATGAAAGCATTTCTCTCATGTCTGAAGAATTTCAATTACATTTATGGTGGCTTGGCAGCATTTTCATTATATTCTATGATTGCTTTATGCTGAGTATTACCTGTGGTTAAATTAACTTTATGGTGAGAATTCAGAATATAGAAGAAAAAGAAATTGACAGGTTTGACATCTGGGGTAATTTAATAGTCCCATTGGAAGTGAAGGTTCGGGAGTAAGAGCTTTTATTCTTATTCATAAAGAGACATTTTGTGATATTATTTTTGAGATAGTTCTATTCTTGAAGGTTTTTTGGGGAGCATGCAAGGAGAAAGAGCTGTAATCCATGGAATTCTTGTGTGGTTAAAGCATTTCACAGAGAAAGAAAAAAGACTTTATTGAACTGCTTCTACCATTTTTGTGTTTCTTCCTCCTACTCTATTACTTCATCTTGGTTTTCTGCTACTTGTTCTCTAAAGTGCTCAATTGCATCTTCTCACTTGGATTTATTACTACTTGTTTTTAGCCTCTTTAAATTTTAAGTGCTATTCAAAGCTCTTAGTTTTGGTTTAAGCACTTGTGCTTTAGGCCTACCCCTTAGCTCTCCCTGGCCTCTCTCCCTAAGATTCTGACAAATATGGAGGGACTAATTTCCTATGGTTTGTCCTTCAAGCCTGGTTGATATGGGCATCCTGAGATACTGTAGCAACTGCCTCATGTACACGGACAACCATCTACTACTACCACCTAGGAGCACAATTTGTGAGAGATGCAATTACCTAAAGAAACTAGAGGCTATGTTCTCTCCCTCACAAGCCAGTGTATCTGGCACTGAGAAGGTTGTCAGCACAATCACTACACCTCAAACACCACCCACAACTACACAGCACACACCCACATATGCAAAGGTTCTCAGCAAAAACAAACCCAAACAAAAGAGACCTCAGGCAAAAACACATGAGAACTCCACAACCTTCCACACCACATACCATGTATAGTCCACACACCAGTGTCTTGCAACTACTAAGGCCTAACCATACACCCAACATATTAGTCATAAAAAACTCCAGTGTGTGACACACAGATATGCCTCTCACCAGAATGGATAAGGAGAAAGTCACAGTTAGTTGTTTGTCAGGTGCCAGAATCCACCAAATCACACACACATTCAAGTCTCTAAACAACAGGTACTGTTATGACTCTGTCATAGTCTATGTTTGCATGAACGACTTGAGACATACTTCCCTGGACTATATGAAGAGAGACATGATTGAGCTCACTGAATATGTGTCCCAGACAGGTATGTCCCTAGCCTTAAGCAGAATTCAACATTCATCCAGAATAATGACTCAATACAAAAAGAAGATGATTGGCTTAGTTTCTGGTGTCATTCTAGGGGGGGGATCCAGTGCCTGACACCCTGGAAAGATATGATTGCCAGACCGTGATGCTTTGCTAGAGATGCCCTGCATCTGTCTCACTTGGGCTTCAGGCTTCTGGCAAAGGCCCTTGCCTCCCCACGGTGCCTTTTTTAGGAAAAGTCATGAGGTCAATACTACCAACATAAAAATCTCAACAAAACACAAATTAAAGGTCATACTGCTAAACGCTAGGAGTCTAAACATGAAACTGCACTCATTGCAAGCATTCTTAACCCTGGAAGATGCTGAGATTTGTGCAGTCACAGAAACCTGGTTCAAAGCTGCGAAGAGCACCCCAGCCTTACCTGGTTACTCATCCTATCATGCATTCAGACCCCAAAATGTGGGCAGCAAAGACAAAGAAGGTAGTGTTTTAATATATATTAAAGACACACACACCTCCAGGCTGGTCAAACAGTATGATGCACAGCAGACACTCCAGGTGGAGTTAACCATTGACAAGACCCCTATTCAAGTTATAGCTAACTACAGGCCCCCATTTTTGGCTCAAGATGCCCACTCCACCTATCTGGACCTCTTCAAATCTATCAAGATTCAACCCTTTACCATGATCCTGGGTGACTTTAATTACCCAACCATAGATTGGAAAAACTGCTCATGCCAGAACACAAACGCCCAGCGATTCCTCAATTTTATCAATGCAAATGCCTTACAACAGCTAGTTGATAGCCCCACAAGAGGTGATAATATCTTGGACATGGTATTAACCAACATGATTAACAATGTAGCACCCCTATGATGTCATCCTCCCTGGTAAGATCCGGCCATAAAACAGTCACTTTTGAAGTCACTATCTCCCCTGACTCCCATCTAGCTAGGGTCAAACAAAAAAACTTCACCAAGGCTGATTATAACCTCCTAAGTGATGGTGTAAACAGCTTCACAGCCGCCCTCCCCCACTGTAGGAAATGGCACCAATGTCCAAATCTACACCAATGTACTATACAAGCATTTATATAGATGTATGGAATCAAGAATAACTGACAGGACAAAATCGTCCTCCGCAACAAAGAGTAAACCTGACTGGTGGACATCTGCTATAAATAAACTATATAACAAAAGAAAAAAGTTGCTGTCCAGGACCAAGAAGGAGCAGGTGCCCAATTGGAAGCAATCTCTCCTTAGCCTGAACAAGCAAATAAGAGCACAAGTGAAATCCTCTAAAGCCAACTTAGAGTCCAAATTGGCCACATCTACTAGAGACAATCATAAGGCCTTCTTCACATATATCAACAATCTCAAAGGAAGCATGCAGGTCTGTCCAGAACTGGTGATCAAGGACAGCACATACACAAATGCTGTAGATATAGCCAATCTACTGGCTGACAGATTCAGGACATCCCCAGTACCTGCCCTACACCCTTTATCTCTGGGGAACAGATCATCACTGCTCTCTTAAAGGCAAAAAAAATACAGCCTCCATGGGACCTCATAACTTCCCAGGCTGCATTGTACATGAACTCAGGCATGAACTTGCAGCGCCATTAGCCATCCTATTCAACCAAAGCCTGAATACTGACTTTGTCCCTGCCGAGTGGAGTGCAGCCACTGTCATCCCTTTACACAAAGGTGGAGTGTCCACCGAGTCAGGAAATTATTGACCCATCAGCCTAACTAGCCTAATCTGCAAGGCCATGGAATGGATTATCATGGATCTCATTGACAAGGACATTGGCAAACTCCAAAACCTCAACCCCACACAGTTTGGCTTTGTTAAGGGAAGGTCAAGTCTGTTAAATTTGGTTAACTTCTTTGAGACAGTCACCAAAGCCATGGACAAGAGGAAGACAGTACACACTGCCTACCTGGCCAAAGCCTTTGACATTATTCCCCATTTGGGAATAGAAGATAAACTCTCTCAACTAGGCATCAATCCATATGCTACCAGATGGGTAGCAAACTGGCTCATTGATAGAACCCACCTAATCAAAATAAGGGGAAGCCAACTCAAGCAGTTGACCTGTAATGAGTGGCATACCCCAGGGATTGGTCTTGGGACCTCTGTTATTCAGGATATACTTCTCTGAGGTGCAGGCCAAAACTAGTGGGCTATGGCTGACCAGGTTTGCAGATGACTGCAAGCTGGGTGCAGTCATCAATTCCCCAAGTGATGTGGACATCCTCCAAGAGGGTCTAACCCAAGCAAATGACTGGTGCCAGAAACATGGCCTCAAGCTGAATTAAACAAAATACATCATCATCCCCTTTGGGGAGAGTGATGTCCTCACATATCACATTAATAACAACATCCTAAGTACATAATCAGTAGTAAGAGATTTGGGCACCCAGGTTGATAGCAACCTGAATTTTGACCACCATGTTGCTTCCATTGTACAGAAAGCTTTCTACATGGCCCACTTCATAAGTAAGGATATCTCATCCAGGGGCAAAGAGGTCATAAGATCCCTGTATTCTTCCCTTATAAGGCCAATTATTGAGTATAATGCCCCTTTTGACATGTACCTCATAAAGCACATGCAGCAGCTGGAGAGATCACAGAGGTTTTTCACCAGGAGAATCCAGGGCCTCAAACACCTACCCTACACAAACAGGCTAAAAGCTCTGTCCCTCTATTCAGTTTCATACAGACTCCTCAGAGGTGACCTCTGTCTGGCATACAATGCAGTCTCAGACCCTGCCTTGATGGGACTGCTGCATATCCACAAGTCAAGCTCCACTCGAGCAACCCATACTCTTGACTTCAAACTGGTCTGTGATATCAATAGGATCTATTGGCAGAACAAGAGATCTGTGTCCCAGAGACACTCCCAGCTGTGGAATAGACTCCATCTTCACGTCAAGCAGAGTACCTCCTTAGCCATTTTTAAGGGCAACCTGGATAACTGAATGGGAAACGGAAAATACACTCCTGGGATTTGGATGGGAAACAGAAAATACACTCCTGGGATTCCGCCTGTGTCTCTGCTGGACAGGGGCTTTGGGTGCTGACTTGCCTAAACATAGGCTAAACTCTTGGCTATGCTTATAAGGGCCTCAGAGGCAAAAGCTTAGTAATCTTCTACGATCCTATGAAGAGAATACATGTTCAATTTTGAAATGAAGTTAACAAAGAGACTTTAAAGAGACATTTATGCAAACTTTGTAAAGAAGTTATGGACATTAGCAAAGTCTGTGATAGCAAAGGATTATGGACTGGGGATAGGACTGTCATTGTATTAAAAAATAGAGAAAGTAAACATTGTTCATATGCCTAGTATTTTAAATGTAGAGGGTAACAGAGGTGTTGCAAAATATTAGGGGCAGACGTTTATTTCCTGTGGAAAAGACAATTTGAGAAGTGACTGTGATAACAGGAACTGCTATATTTGTGGGGAAACATGTCATGATGCAAAAAAGTGTGAAATATGATAAATGCTACAAATTTGGTCATTTATGGATGAATTGTTATATAGAGAAAAATGATGAAGAAGATAGCAAAAGTGAGGACAATACACAAAGAGAAGAAACATTTCCAATAAAAGATAAAGAGGAAGTAGGGAAGCAGGATCAGGGTAAAAATAAAGATACAGATAAAGAGAAAAATGAAACAGAAGATAATGTATAAGAAGGCTTGAAATAAGTCTATTCCACAGTACCAGAATGCAGAAGTGACCCCCCCCCCTTTCACTCTACCTTGCTGTTTTAAAAATAGTGACTCTCCACTAAAACTTAACTTTTACACAGGTAAAACTTACCTACTTTCACATCTAACTCCTCTAGTGCACACTGCAGTGTTTGGGATAAAGCATTTTTTCATCTTACATTTAAGCACCTATTGCAAGACCACCAGTTATTGGAGAACCCACATTCTGCCTCTCAGTAGTCATCTTGGGATTAGTGCTTCTGTTTTCTCCTGGTGAGAGAAGGAGTGCAGTTACATTATTTCCTGGAGACTGCTGATCATCAGAAAGCTTAATAACTGCTTTATAGGTGACAGCTTGAAATCTGTGCTTATATTCTGATCCTGGTGACAGTAAGAGCAAAGTGCATTGATTCCTGGCTCTTTCTGATTGGAGAGAAACTTTCTGGTTTAACTCATTACAGCCGAGTGATGTCTCCAGGCATGTCTGCAGTTACATCCTACTGCTCCTCTAAGCGTCAAATATTACTTGTTCATATTTGCATTTATAATTCCAAAACCATGTTACATACAAGGTATCAGAAAATTTTATCTTGAAGCATACATGATGGCAAATATGATTGTATTGATATATGACCTCTGTCAATGGGTATTTGTTAAAAATGTAAGGTGATAACTTCAATTTTTAAATGCTGAAGTCACACCCACTAGGAGTTAAAGGTACACACTCAAAAGAGCTCTACTGGAGGAAATGAGTTAAAAGCCTGCATTTGTACTTGTTTCCTGCCTTTCCTGTAACTAGTGTAGTCCAGATACAGATTTGCTGTATCCAAGACTGTCTGTAAACTTCTGAGCCCCCCAAGCCTTTCTGTGCTGGAGGGAAGCCTTCTAGCTTATCAGTGGGAGTGGTGAGCGATAAGCACTAGGTAGCCTATCTACCACAATATGAGTGGTTTCTGGCCCAGAAATTGTAGTTTATTGGCCATTTGGGCAGTTTTTTTTTCCATCACTTTCAACCTTATGGTTTAAAAGCCCACATTTGCACTTGTTTCCCACCTTTCCTGTAATGAGTCTAGTCCAGATACAGATTTGCTGTATCCAGGACTGTTTGAAAGCTTCTGAGTCCCCAAGCCTTTCTGTGTTGGAGAGAAGACTTCTAGCCTGTCAGTGGGAGTGGTAAGCACTAGGTAGCCTATCTACTACAAGAGGAGTGGTTTCTGGCCCAGAAATTGTAGGTTATTGGCTGTTTGGCAGTTTTTCCATCTATTTCAACTTTCTGGTTTAAATGCCTGCATTTGCACTTGCTTCTTCCTTTCCTGTAACTAGTCTAGTCCAGATACAGATTTGCTGTATCCAGGACTGTTTATAAGTTTCTGAGTGGTGCCAAAGTCTGCTCTTCATTTTTTTCCTTAGATCTGCTAGTTTTGTCCTCTCCTCTCCTGCACTTTTACTAGCTTATTAGTCTAGTACTTTACAAGACTTCTTGTAGCAATTATTGCAAACAAAAGTGCTACCAGCACTAAACGTTCTACAAGGAAAGAGCTCCAGTACTTAATATTAATGCCCACCCCACCAGGCATGTCTAAAGGTCAGTTCCCTGTACTTTCTCCTATTAACCTGGTGAACTTTGGCATCCTGAAGCAATGTAGCAACTGCCTCATGTACACTGACAACCCTCTCCTCTTACCTCTCAACAGTTAGACTTGTGAGAGATGCACTTATATATCCAAATTGGAAGCCCAGCACTCTCTCCAGCCAAGACCGGAATAGCTGGTCAGGAGGAGAAGGACAACATTTGCAACACATCACATGGAACACATAGCCCTCCAGAACACACACCAGCACTGCCTTCACATAAAAACACAAATCAGACACCCACCTTCATGGAAGCTCTCAAAAAAAATGTACCCAAACAGCAGAGACCTCCAAGGCAGAAACGCACTCGACCACCACAACACAACACTAATCACGAGACACATAATTCTCCTAAACTGTGTGCCACTCAGCCAAAGCACCTAAGGCAAAACAGCATGCCCAACACACTAGTCATAGGTGACTCTATAGTGAGGCACACTGATGTCCCACTCAATAGGTTGAATAAGGAGGAAGTAACAGTCAGCTGCCTGTCAGGCACCAGGATCTGCGACATAACACACACACTCAGGTCCCTCAACAACAGATACAAATACGACTCAATCATTGTACATGTGGGTGTGAATGACCAGAGACAAACCTCCCTGGACTACATGAAAATAGAAATGGAGGACGTCTCAGATTATGTAGCCCAGGTGGGTATGACCCTTGCTCTGAGCAGCATCCTACAATCACCCAAACTGATACCACAGTACAGGCAGAAAATTATTGATTTCAACAACTGGCTAAGTTTTTGGTGTCATTATAAGGGGATCCAATATCTGTCTGTCTGGGATGACATGATTGACAGACCTTGATGCTTTCTGAGAGATGGCCTGCATCTGTCATGCCTGGGCATCGAGATACTGGCCAAGGCTCTTGCCACCTCTGTAGTGCCTTTTTAGGTGGTGTTCCAAAGACAAAATTACCACCGTAAAAGCTGCAAACAAAATGCAATCTGAGGGTCATACTACTCAATGCTAGAAGTCTAAATCTCAAAATGCACTCACTCAAAGCACTCTTAAAATGGAGAGCATCGACATTTCTGCTGTAACAGAGACCTGGTTCAAGGCAGCATAAAGCACCTCTGCACTACCAAGCTATGACTCATTCTACACTTTTCGGCCCCAGAACTTGGACTGAAGCTCAAAAGGCAGTGGTGTTTCCATATTCATAAAGGATGTGCACACCTCCAGACTGGTAGCCCAACATAACACATCTGAGATACTTCAGGTGTAGCTAACATTGAGTAAGACAGCGATTCAGGTCGTAGCCTGCCATAGGTCCACAACCATGTCCCAAGACGCACAGTCCATGTTCCTAAGCACCCTGGAGAATATTAGGGTCCAACTTAACAATGTCATACTGGGAGACTTCAACTACCCCTCCATTAACTGGGAAAACTACTCATGTAAAAATACACTTGCCCAGCAATTCCTAGAATTAATTAATTCCAATAGCCTGGATCACCTCGTTCTTAACCCCACTAGAGGTAGCAACATCCTTGACCTGGTCATTTCTAACATCAGCAACCATTGCTCTACATCAATAGTCACCTCTTCCCTGGTTAGAACCGACCACAAACTAATCACCTTGGAAATCCACACCCCCTCCCCCTGCAAATGTAACCACTATGAAAAACTTCTACAAAGCTAACTTTGGGCTCCTAAAAACAGAGGTGGCTAACTTCATGGCACCCATGCAAATTGAGAATAGTTGCATGACTGCCGAATCATTCACCAATGCACTGTACAAACACATACACAAATGCATGGATCTCACTATACCCAACAGAACCAAGATGCTCTCCTCCAAAAAAAGAAGCCTATCTGATGGTCCCCTACTGTAAGCAAACTCTACAACAGAAGGAGGAAACTGATATGGAATAAGGTGAAGTCCCAAGACTGAAAAAACTCCCTTATCAGCCTCAACAAAAAGTTGGGATCCCTCATCAAATTCTCTAAAGCTAGTTATGAAAATGGAATTGCAGCAGATAATAAAGAAAACCACAAGGCCCTCTATAGTTATGTAAAGAATCTCCATGGTAACACCCAGATTTGCTCTGAGCTACTGCATAATGGTACCTCCTATACCAAGCCAACAGATATTGCCAATATACTGGCCAACAGATTCAGTGCCAACTTTACCCCTCTCCCCCTCAAAGGACCAATCACAATGCCAGTAGATTTCCAGGCACCCAAAATTACTGCTGCACAGATCAAAACAGCACTGTCCAAGGCCAATAATACAGCTTCTATGGGACTTGTCAATATCCCAGGTTGTGTTCTACATGAACTACAGAGTGAACTGGCACCTCATCTGTGTGTCCTGTTCAATCACAGCCTCCTCAGGCTTTGTCCCTACCAAATGGCACACTGCTACAGTCATCCCTCTCCTCAAAGTAGGAGTGAATACAGACCCTGGGAACTATTGCCCCATTAGCTTCACGAGTCTGATATTCAAAGCTATGGAATGCATCATCATGGAAATAATAAACAAGGATATAGGGAATCTCCAAACTCTGGAACCCACACAGTTTGGTTTTGTGAAGGGTAGATCATGCCTGCTCAACTTGGTCGACTTCTTTGAGTCAGTCACCAGAGCTGTGGATGAAGGCAAGGTGGCTCATACAGCCTACCTTGCTCTGGCTAAGGCCTTTGATACCATTCCCCACTCAGGAATCATAGAAAAACTCACTATGCTAGGCATCAACCCCTATATCACTAGGTGGGTTGCAAACTGGCTCACAGACAGAACCCACAGTGTGAAAGTAGCTGACTCCAAGTCAGACTGCTGACTATTCACAAGTGGAGTCCCACAGGGTTCGGTCCTGGGTCCTCTCCTGTTTGGTATCTACTTCTCTGAAGTCTAGGCCATCATGAAGGGACTCTGGCTGACAGTTTGCAGATGATTGCAAGTTGGGAGCTATTATTAATTCCCCAAGTGATGTTGACATCCTACAGAAAGGCCTCACTGAAACCAACAACTGGTGTCAGAACCATGGCCTTAAGCTCAATGCCAAAAAATGTGTCATCATCCTGTTTGGGAAAAACTCAGTTCCAATGAATTACATCGATAGTAGTCCATTGAACACAGAAGGTGTTATAAGAGATCTGTAAACACAGGTTGACAGCAGCCTCTCTTTTGACCACCACATTGCCACTGTGGTCAGAAAGTCCTTCAATGTGGCACATCTCATTACTAAGGGGTTTGCATCCAGGAATAAAGCGGTCATTGTCTCCTTCTACTCTTCCCTCATTAGGCCAATCATCGAGTACAATGCCCCATTTGGCATGTACCTCACTAGACACCCACAACAACTGGAGAGGCTGTAAAATTACCTCACAAAGAGGATCCTAAGCCTTAAACACTTGTCCTATATGGACAGACTCAAAAAACACCAACTATTCTCTGTCTCATATAATCTACTTAGAGGTGATCTCTGCTTGACTTACAAAGCCATGTTTGTCCCAGCTCTGTTAGAAATACTACAGCTAAAGAAATCCCAATCCCTCCACACTACATGCTCCAGAGACCTCAACATCTTTACCACAATCAACAGAACATGCTCGCGGGACAGGTTCATAACCCAGAGACTGCCCCATGCTATGGAACAGACTTCCCATACATGTCAAGCAGAGCACCTCACTGGCCCTCTTCAAGACAATTCTTGATGAGTGGATGGGAAATAGAAAATTCACTCCAGGGATCACTCCAGTGGCTCTACTCGACAAAAGCACTGGGAACTAAGGCTGGGTGGCATGATGCCAGGGTAATCCTATGGGCTAGGCTTGTAAAGGCTCCAGGGCCATTAGTCTAGTACACACATATGAACCTATGAACCTAAGTAATGAGGAAGATGTAAACTGGAAAATACTGAAAGGTAAAAATAATTCTACTGACAAAAGAGTAAGAAACAAAAGAGAAAGTTTAAATGGATAAGTGTAAAATTGAAAAAGGAAGGGAATGGATAGATACTTTAAGTTTACAATTGTCTGGTAAGCTACAATATAGACATAATGACTACTTTATCATGCTTTCAGTAAATGTAAATAATATCAAAAATATAAGCAGAAGAATAGGCATCCTAAATTAGTGTAGAAAGTGTGATGTTGATGTAATAATATTGGAAGATATAAGATCTTTGACACAAGAAGCAAAATTAGAAACTTAGAAACTAAGAAACTTTAGAGAGGAGATGCAATATGGAAACTAGGAAAGGAAATATGTTCAAGCATAGCTGTACTTTGTAGAAAGTCAGTGAAGATATTGAACACAATATTGTTAATTATGGGAAGATTAACTACTGTAAATCTCAGATGGCATAATCAGGTATACAGAATTATAACATTGTATGCCTATGTTACAAGCAAAGAAATGGAGCATTTATTTCATTAGAATTTGGATTATGTAGTAATTCATTTTAGTATAGTATTAATGGAAGATTTTAATTGTGATTTGAGAGCGAAAAAGAAGAGAGGAAATGATGTTTAGAAAAATGTTAAAGTTATAAAATGTGGCAATTTAAAGGTTTGGAATAATAATTTGTGGACATATGGTCAAGGTATATATGATGGAAATAAATTATTTTATTATATCATAAGGTTTAAAAATAGTTAAGGGAGAGATAATTGTAACAGGTTTTTTTCAATTCACTCAGCCATATGGATAGAAATACAAAAAAAATAATGATGCATCAGACTGGGAAAGAAATAAAAAGAATAAATGATAAATTATGGATTAAAAAAAGTATGTGTTTATGGAAAGATCACATTTTCACCAGAGTGTGTTATAAAAACTGGTTAGAGTGGTGTCTAGCTTTGAAAGAAAAATGTAAAAAAAAATTAGAATGTCAGTACGATGTAAAAAATCATAAAGCAATGTGTATGAATGCTTTAAAGAATTTGGAAATGAACAATAGAGAATATTATGTGACAGAATGGAGAATTTATGAAAAGAATAAAGAGAACATTAAAGAATTATTTAAGCGAAGATAGTATTTATAAGGTAGAGAGAAGTGATATCAGCTTATTTGATTGGCATAGTTAAAGAGAATACTAGCATAGTGAGAGAGATTAAAGATGACAGAGAATAGGTAAGAAGCTATTGATAACATATTATGAAGATTGTAATAAATGATGTAAAGAAAATGTTTCAAGATAGAAAGTACAAAAAATGGAATATTGAAACATTTACAGAACAAGGAAATAAGGAATTGGAAAAAAATGACCCTTCCTTATATGAATTAGATAAGGTATTTAGACAAGGTAATTTACAGTTAGTTTCAGGATCAGGTGGAACATGATACGATTTTTTATAAGAATTTTATGGATTGGCAGAAAATGCTTCTTTAAATTTACAAATGAGGGTTAAACAAAGGTTTTATGTATAAAGATTTATGCAGTGGAACACTTAAATATGTATGGAAAAAGAAAGATAAAAATAAAACTGAAAATTGCAGATATATAGTATTGAACAATAGAAATGACATGACTTTTATTAAAATAATTCAGAAGATAACAGAAAGTAAAATGAAAAGTATTCTGAAAGATAGCATAAAAAGTTTAAAGGAAAAAGGGTGTCAGGATTTATTATTCTTAATAAGGGAAATTGTGGATATTATAAACAGGATTGATGAGATTACGATCATGATAGGAGATTTAAATAAAGGTGTTGATACAGTACAACTTTAACTTTTGTGGACAGTTATGGAAAAGTATAACATTAGTACACAAATAAAGAATATATGTCATTCTGTATATAATAAAAATAAAGTAAGAATTTTAGTGAATGGATGGTTAAGCAAAGAAGATATAAAGAATAGCATACATTAGGGATGTTCTATGAGTGATATATTATTTGCATTAGTTATAAAACTTTTAGTTAGAGATGTAAATTCCCACATGAGAGGTGCTACTTATATTATTAATGAAAGGATAAAAATTTCAGTCATGTTTACTTACTCAGATATTATACTGATTATAAGAAACAAAATCTGGATACAAAAAGTTATATGTTATATACAGCAATGTTTAAATATAGTAGGCATGGCTTTAAATAAAGAAAACAGTAACGAACTAGGTGATATAGTAAAGATAAGTGGAGTATATTTCTGAATTAAATAAATGTCTGTGTTAGGAATAAGATTTAGGGTTTAAAATATAAATGAGGAACAATGGAATAGGATATGAGATTAAATAAAAGAGATGTACTTTTTTTTGAAAATATACAAGTTATCATTTAATAAAATAATTTATTTGATTAATTCAGATATACTGGGAAAGATTGCATATTTAGCTAGTGTGTATATCTTGCCAATAATATATAAAAAAGAAATACTACAAGTAAGCAATGTATAAAAGGATAAAATGAGAGTACTGGTAAGTTATTCCAGCTCTCTGGTAAAATTGCTATTTAGATCGTACCTTAAAATATGTCACCACTGTAGAAATTTATAGTATAGGCCAAGGACCTATTTAACAGATAGTCAACAAAAAAGTGGCAGTAATCCAATAAAGACCAAAAGATACTGAAATAATATAATATAATATAATTTAATAACGTACAACACACACAATACGGACAAACTGATTAAGCGCTTTCATCTCCTGCATGGAGACTTCCTCAGAATCAGTTTAAACAATAAAATAATACAATTCTCAATTTTAATACAATCACATGTAATATAATTAATTATTCAATTAGTTCCTTATTGGCTGGCCATCCGCTTCAAATTGATTGTTGGTAGTATTTGAAAACTTGTACCCAAAATATTTATAAAATACACTAAAAAACAATATACATATAATTATAACACACAAGAAAAATAATATATATATGTTGTATATAGAGACAGATCCTTTCTTAGATAACTATAAATACATATTGTGTAGTAGTCATATGTTTAAATATTAATGTTTTGTTTGATTTTAAATATTTTTTTAAATATTTTTTAAAAGTTAGTATACCATAGACATAAAACTTATACACAATGTTCAAAATGTAAATAAAATTCAGCCTAATCTACATAAAATTGTTAAATAGATATCAGGTATAAATCTTGCTGAAATGTGTACAAATAATAAATACATAAAAAATATATAAATAAAATTATTGTGTATGTTAGTATATAGTACATTTATATTTATAATTTTTTTAATATACAATATTAAAAATTCTTAATATAACATCCTAATTTTAATATAGTATCCTAATTTTAATATAGTATTTGTCAAGGGGATGTTAAACTTGTAATAACACTAAAAATGTCTTTTTTGGTCTTCTGCAAGTATTTTGAGGGCTGGGCTAATAGAAATGCGGTCATTTAAACCATATATACCACTTGCATCTAACCTTAACTGCCAAATCATCTCTCTAAATTCCAGTCTGGTTTCCCAGTCACCACCTCTTTCTTGCAAAACAACTTCTTCCACTACCCAAAATTTTAAATCAGCTTCATCACAACTCTGTGTATGTCTAAATAATGCATTATTATCATTCTTTTTGGTAATGTCCCGTATGTGCTCATATATTCGTATCCTTAAATTACGTTCTGTTTTACCAATATAATATTTCCAGCATTTCTTACAATAACACATATATACAACCCCTTTTGTATAACAACTGTGATATTTATTTCCTTTTAATATTACATTAATGTTGGGAATATCCAAGTCTTATGTTCCTGTTATAAATGGACATTGTGCACATCTGCCACATCTAAATGTGCCATTTTTAGCACTCGCACCACCTATTGATGTGTTCAAATTTTTCTTTTTCTCAAAAATATTTTTGAGATTCTTATTTCTTCTAAAACTGTACCTGAGTGGCTGTTGAAATATGTCTATTATTGTGGGTATTTTATTGAATAACTCCCATGTATCATTTATACATTTCTTTATCCAACCCATACCATTGTAATGTGTTAAAATTAAATAGGGCAGCTGTTCATCCTTACCATAATTATTATTATTATTCCTGTTTTCTTTATCTACAAATGTACCATTAGTGAGTAGGGGTTTATAAATGGTCCCCCATTTTTCATATACTAATTTTTTAACAGGTTGAATAATACTATCTGAGTACCCCCTTTCCTTAAACATTTTGTAAATTGTCTCAATTTCTTCAATAAAATCACCTCTATCTGATGTCATCCTAGCTGCCCTAATCATTTGCCCTTTAACTATATTCTTTTTGGAATGGTATGGGTGGTCGCTTAGAAAGTGTAAATAAGAATTAGAATGACAGTCTTTTCTATAAATCCTGGATTTGTATTTTCTGTTAGCATGATCTTTTGTAAGCTTCACATCAAGGTAATGGATTTCTTCTGAATCCAATTCAGATTTAAATTTTAAAAATTCTGTAGCATTGTTAATATAATCCATAAAATTAATGATCTCCTGTTCTAATCCATCCCACAGAATAAATATATCATCCAAAAATCTATAGTAACCTATGATATATTGGTTAAACTTAGAATTGAAAATGTATTGTTTCTCCCAGTACAGCATAATAATGTTTGCATAAATGGGTGCACAGGCAGATCCCATAGCAATGCCATCTTGTTGATGGTATAGTTCCCCTTGGAAAAAAATATAGTTGTACATCAACTCCATGTTCTCTAAGACCACTTTAAATTCATCTGATGTTAAAATTTGCATTTCAACTACCATTTTTTCAAACCAATCTAGGCCAATATTATGTGGAATCACTGAGAATAAATCTTTAACATCCACAGTGAGAAAAAATATATTGTCTATATGTGCTAGACCCTATTTTGGTAAGAAAATCCCAGGAGTCTATTAAAATATGGGGATAATTTTTGTGAAATTCCTTTAGTTTTGAATCTACGTAAATAGCCAAGGGTTGTGTTTTTGAAACCTGTGAGGATACAATCGGTCTTAAAGGGGGATTCTCGATATCTTTATGTATCTTTGGTATTCCAAAAATCACTGCTATCACCGGTTTCATAACCTTTAAGAAATTGTATAAATCTACATCAATTAAACCTTGAAGTAAATTATCCTCAAGAATTAAATCTATTTTTCTATAAGAGATATTTACCTCATTTCTGGATACCATCATATACCTATTATCTTTGTCTAAAATATCAAACATTCTTTTTGTATAATCCCATGTATCCATTAAAACAACCCCCCCCCACCCTTATCTGGTTTCATGATACATAAATTGTCATTGTTGCTTAACTCATATAACAACATATTTTCTTCTTTGGTAAGGTTTTGTTCAAAAGTTTTGTGTTTTTTGTATCCTTCTCTTA
The DNA here is from genome assembly GCF_019279795.1 of Protopterus annectens. Classification (NCBI taxonomy): domain Eukaryota; kingdom Metazoa; phylum Chordata; order Ceratodontiformes; family Protopteridae; genus Protopterus; species Protopterus annectens. The sequence goes on along the minus strand of NC_056744.1, from coordinate 1,512,857,603 downwards.
TTAAACTTGTGACACATCTTTCAAAATTATGTATGTCACTTTGTAGGGGTGGGTTGTATGTACTGGCCTTTTTAAGTGCATCCGCTTTACATTTATTCCACTCTCCTTAAAAATATGACGTAGATTCAATTTCCTGGTAAATAGTTTTATATCTAAAAGGATGTCTTTGATACCTGGTCTCTTCACCGGTACGAAGTTAAAACCTTTTATAAAAAGATTAAAATATTCCTGGTTCACTTCTATATCCGTGTAATTATAAATAAAAAAATTGTTTTGTGTATGAATAACAAATTTAGAAACCTTGTTGGGAGCTGCGTTAACTGTTTCAAATTCATATGTGTTGTCTGAGATAGTAGACACTATAGTAGCATTAGTTATCTCCTCTCCCTGAAACCAACCCTTCTCTGTGGTGGTAAATAGTGGTTTCTCGTGACAGCTGCATATGAGGCCTGTTGTTCTAAATTCCGTATCCTCTCTGACCTTCTCAGTCTTTGTTCCTCTAAAGGGATTATCCTATCGGAATTGCCATCATCATCCAGGTGTTGGTTATATGTAGGGTTATGTTCACCATCATAACTGATATTATCTAATTCACCATACTGTGGTTCTTTTCTGTTGTTGTGATAACCTCCATTCCTAAAACCACTATACCCTTTGTATCTTTTTTTCTCAATATAGTATGCAGTTCCCTGTCTATAATCATTCAAGTCTCTTTCTAATTTTTGTGTCTTCCTAAGATGACTCTTGTGTGTAATATTGTCAACTTCTTCCAAAGATTTAAAATATACATTTTTATATTCTGTTATAGAAAACAACAAATCAGCATTGATATCACCATTAAGTCTGTCTATTTTTTTTTACAATCTACCATCAATTCTTCATTGTTTTTAATCATAGCTTTAAGAATGGCCAGCCCACAGTCATTAAGTATATTTACAATAATTTTAAAAAATTCCGAATCATAATCTGTATTGTTCAGAAACTTATTAAGTCTAAGCCCCTTGGGCACAATTTTATTTTCTATACATTTTCTTAGGTACCAATTGTCTAGGGCTAGAGTTTTGTATTTAGTTAAACGTTGTTTAAGAATCTTACATTTGTCCTTATAGGTAGTGTTTTCGGCTCGCTTCTGTCCATCTCTGGATATGAAAGCACCAAAAGAATTGTCAAGCCACTTGGTAAAATCCATATTCGTATATTGCTGCCAGTGATCAGTTTTAGACTTATTGTCCACTCTATTACTAGCGATAACATTCGCGCCAGACATACGCTCACGGTTTGAGCGATTTTGTTCAATGTTTCTGCCATTACAACTATTGTCCTTGTCGGTGTCTGACATCACTATTTCTGATTCCCCCGCGCATCTCGATGAACTCTGTGCACAGGGAATCTCATTGGTGGAAATAACATTGTTATTGCCAGTTTGGGAGTAACTTTGTATAACTTTAATAAGTTCACTAAGAAGTGAACTATTATCCATTCTCACGGGGACTCCTCGGTACCAGATAAGACACAAAAAATAGCAACTAGTAACCAATAATTCACCAACTCACAGAAATACAAATGCCCAATCCAGTAACAATAAAGGCTCTCCTCCGTATAAATTCACGTAAAATTCACCAAGGTACTCTCCAACAATTTAGTGGCAGTAATCCAATAAAGACCAAAAGATATAATTTTAACATCAGATGAATTTAAAGTAGTCTTAGAGAACATAGAGCTAGTGTTGAAGTACAACTATATTTTTTTCCAAGGGGAACTATACTATCAACAAAATGGCGTTGCTATGGGATCTGCCTGTGCACCCATTTATGCGAACATTATTATGCTGTACTGGGAGAAGCAATACATTTTCAATTCTAAGTTTAACCAATATATCATAGGTTACTATAGATTTTTGGATGATATATTTATTCTGTGGGATGGATTAGAACAGGAGATCATTAATTTTATGGATTATATTAACAATACTATAGAAGTTTTAAAATTTACATCTGAATTGGATTCAGAAGAAATCCATTACCTTGATGTGAAGCTTACAAAAGACCATGCTAACAGAAAATACAAATCCAGGATTTATAGAAAAGACTGTCATTCTGATTCTTATTTACACTTTCTAAGCGACCACCCATTCCATTCCAAAAATAATATAGTTAAAGGGCAAATGATTAGAGCAGCTAGGATGACATCAGATAGAGGTGATTTTATTGAAGAAATTGAGACAATTTGCAAAATGTTTAAGGAAAGGGGGTACTCAGATAGTATTATTCAACCTGTTAAAAAATTAGTATATGAAAAATGGGGGACCATTTATAAACCCCTACTCACTAATGGTACATTTGTAGATAAAGAAAAAAGGAATAATAATGGTAAGGATGAACAACTGCCCTATTTAATTTTAACACATTACAATGGTATGGGTTGGATAAAGAAATGTATAAATGATACATGGGAGTTATTCAATAAAATACCCATGAGAATAGACATATTTCAACAGCCGCTCAGGCACAGTTTTAGAAGAAATAAGAATCACAAAAATATTTTTGAGAAAAAGAAAAATTTGAACACATCAATAGGTGGTGAAGTGCTAAAAATGGCACATTTAAATGTGGCAGATATGCACAATGTCCATTTATAGCAGGAACAAAAGACTTGGATATTCCCAACATTAATGTAACATTAAAAGGAAATAAATATCATAGTTGTTATACAAAAGGGGTTGTATATATATATATATATATATATATATATATATATATATATATATATATATATATGTTCTCGTAAGAAATGCTGGAAATATTATATTGGTAAAACAGAACGTAATTTAAGGATATGAATATATGAGCACATACTGGACATTACCAAAAAGAATGATAATAATGCATTATTTAGACATACACAGAGTTGTGATGAAGCTGATTTTAAATTTTGGGTAGTGGAAGAAGTTGTTTTGCAAGAAAGAGGTGGTGACTGGGAAACCAGACTGGAATTTAGAGAGATGATTTGGCAGTTAAGGTTAGATGCGTGTGGTATATATGGTTTAAATGACCACATTTCTATTAGCCCAGCCCTCAAAATACTTGCAGAAGACCGAAAAAGACATTTTTAGCATTATTACAAGCTTAACAACCCCCTAACAAATACTATATTAAAATTAGGATACTATATTAAAATTAGGATATTATATTAAGAATTTTTAATATTATATATTAAAAAATAATAAGTATAAATCTACTATATACTAACATACACTATAATTTTATTTATATATATTTTTATGTATTTATTATTTGTACACATTTCAGCAAGATTTATACCTGATATCTATTTAACAATTTTATGTAGATTAGGCTGAATTTTATTTACATTTTGAACATTGTGTATACGTTTTATGTCTATGGTATACTATTTTTTTAAAAATATTAAAAAAAATATTTAAAATCAAACAAAACATTAATATTTAAACATATGACTACTACACAATATGTATTTATGGTTATCTAAGAAAGGGTCTATCTCTATATACAACATATATATATTATTTTTCTTGTGTGTTATAATTATATGTATATTGTTTTTTAGTGTATTTTATAAATATTTTGGGTACAAGTTTTCAAATACTACCAACAATCAATTTGAAGTGGATGGCCAGCCAATAAGGAACTAATTGAACAATTAATTATACTACATGTGATTGTATTAAAATGTAGAATTTTATTGTTTAAACTGATTCTGAGGAAGTCTCCATGCAGGAGATGAAAGCACTTAATCAGTTTGTCCGTATTGTGTGCATTGTACATTATTAAATTATATTATATTATTTCAGTATCTTTTGGTCTTTATTGGATTACTGCCACAAAATTGTTGGAGAGTACCTTGGTGAATTTTACGTGAATTTATATGGAGGAGAGCCTTTATTGTTACTGGATTGGACATTTGTATTGCTGTGAGTTGGTGAATTATTGGTTACTAGATTGTCAACAAACAATATCTGTGGTCAGTAGCAATTACCAATACATGTTTTCATCCTAAAATTATAATGTTTGAGTTTTGCCTCTACTGCACTGAACTTGTAATGTTACCTTCATTATTTTTTGAAATTGTTTGAAATTGTTTACTTTATTGTGTGTGTAATTTTTATGTGTTTAATTTAAGTTATGTGATGTAACTTGTGAAGCTTTTCTCCCCAGGCCTCCACTGAAAAGTGACCTGTGTCCAGTCACCCGATTAACAAATGTAAAATAAAATATTTTTTTTCTTTTATGTAGGTTCAGGATTGAATCCAGTGAAGAGAGGAGTCTTTTACATGGACGAGGAAGATTGAGGTTTAGGATTAATAAACCCAATTGTTTATGCTGCTTCTTTGAATTTGTATAAAGTTCTGTTTTGGATAAATGATAAAAGTGAAAAGTTTGTAGTAAATTTACTGAAGTACACATGTAAGTGACATTGAGATATGTTAAATAAATTACAAAAAGGAAAATCATGTTTAAGTGAAGTAATTAGATCTTATCAGGAAAAAAATATTTTATGGAAAATAAAAATTGAACTAGAAAATAAGAGGAAAGTGTAATATAAAAATGTCAGAATACAATATTATTAGAGTCTATATTATTTCAGTGAATACTTAAAATAATGAATGCTGTTTAATCAACCCAATAAAGTCAAAAACCCTAAATCTCGAACACACGGAACAGTGATTTTTTCTCCGGGGGAAAGAAAAACACTGGGCTGTGTTCTGGACTTTGCTATTTCCTCTATTGGAGTGCAATCCCAGAGTGTGTATATTTAAGTAGGGGTGTGTGGGGGGCACAGCCTTCCACATTTATTTTGTGTTTTGATTTTTTTTTTTTTACAGATCAGTGATTTTTTTCCCCTGGGGAAAAAAAATGCTGTTCCTTGTGTTCGAGATTTAGGAATTTTGACTTTAATGGGTCAATTAAATAGCATTTGGTATTTTAAGTGTTTGCTGAAATAATATAGACCCTATTATTATTATGTTAATACTTGAGCTGAGTTAATGAATGAAAACTTTAAAGCTATAAAAGTAGAAGTTTAATAAGCAAGTAGAATGTCAAGTTTTTTTATGGAGATTAGAGATTAATAAATTACCAGCAAAGGGTAATATGCCATATAAAAAAAATCATTGACAGAATTTATATATATGGTGGTAAAGAAGAAATTACAGAACATGTTTTCTTATAATGTACAAGGGTAGCAAAATTGTGGGAAAATTGTGTAAACAAATTTATTCGAAAATATAAAGGAGGTAAATTAAATAAACATGGATATGGTTGTGTATGGGTATTATAGCCATAAAAATAAGGACTATATTAATAAAATACAAGATTATTTTATGTTGTATGGACCATTTGGAATGAAAAGCTAAATAAAATCAGTTTTAGTGGTAAATTAAGACTGACATTAATTTTAAGAAAAATTAGATGGTGGTTGTGGAAAAAGGAATGGGGTTCAAATAAGATAATGTAGGTTTAACATAATGAAAAGCAAAATATCTGATTATATGACAATAACATAAAGGAATAGAAATGTGCACACTGTTTAAATTTGTAAATATGTACATTTGTAAATAGTATTGTACTTATTTTTTTTTTTAAATAAAGAACCCTTACTCTTTGTAGTTTCTAGATGGTGCTAGAGGGCTCCCACAGCAGCAAGGAAGAGGCTTAAAGAAAACAGCAGCATGGAACAGGAGAGAAAAGTTATGCTGTTTGGAGGCTGAAAATGATAATTTGGAGAAACTTTTGTTCAATATGGAGTATCAAAATTCATATAAATACTCCTATGTGGTGGATATATAAATGAGCAGCATTTAGCTGTCTCAATGGAGAATAAAGTAAGTGATTCTGTAGGAGTGCTGAAGATAAAATAAACAGCATTGTGAAGACCTCACAGATAATGTTCTGTTGAAAATAATTGAGCAGGATTATAAAGGCAATAATTCCTATTTTTCATGGGGTCCGATGTCAGATAACTGCTTCAGGAGTGCTAAGGATGGTATTGTGAAGAACTAACCAGGTGATGTAGCAGGAGACACTGTAGCAATTAACACTTATGCAGCAGTGACAGAAAGTAGGAGAGAAATGTAGCAAACTGAAGAGGAGTCTGGTTTTATGGCAGCAGAGAATGCAGTAATTAAAACATATGTAGCAGTCACATCAGGCAAAAAATACAGCAACTAATTACTGCAAGTAAAACTGTTTTTAAAAAGGAGATAATAGCAATTGTGATAAGAACAAAAAATGATACAGATATTATTTATAGAACAAACTGTTAACTTTTCTGGGTTTTAAAGATCAGGAAAGTTTGTATTTTATACATATAGGGAAATAGACTTTTTTGTGACTTAACATTTGAAATGCAGGGACTGATAATGAAATTTATATAACTGTGTAACAAAAACAAGGACATTTATCCATGGAACAACTATTTGTTTTCTGATAGTTAGCTTAAATGTTAAAAAAATGTTACTCTGCAGTTTAGAACTGAAGAACTGGAAGAAGAGGATGTTAAAAATGTGGAGTGGAGACTGGAAGCTGTTTTAAAATGCAAAAAAAAAAATATGATGAAACAAAATTAATTTTTTTTGTGACAGTTCATAGATGGACATTATGATATGCTTGCCAGCCTAAATCATGTTTCTTTCATGGGGACTTTACTCATTGAATTAATGATTGTGACAATACAATGTAACAAGTATGTCTAGAAAGGACGTTAGGCAAGTATGTGGCTGAATGCAGGTTGTCTGAAAAAATTGACACTTTTTGATGGATTGTCAAGACCAAACAATAAATAATGAAAATGTATTATTATAAAAAAAAACACTGAAACACCTACTAATTACTCAAGACAAAATGACCACGAAGCACTTAGCACAATCCAACTTTAATCCCATGGTTTTGTCCTAATGGACTTCATCAGAAATCCAAATGTACAAACTGCAAACCTATTTATACATAGATAGACCTAATTAACCAATTAACCAATCAAGTTAAGTAACAATTGTAATTAAAAACTGTTAAAAATAACTGCACACTGTTAAAACTATATAAATATTTAAACTGATTTGAGCTTATGTTCTTTTAAAAACATTTTATACTGATGGAACCATTAATACCTGGTGCACAATCTGCACCAAGTTTTAACTGCCATAGTGTTTCTTTTTGCTCAGCTTTGTTCTTATAGTCTCCCCCTCTCAAGTCAATTGCTATTTGTTCTACTGTCACAAAATTTAATTTCTTAAAATAGTACAGTTCAGTGTGTGTTTAAATAAACCATTCTTTTCATTCTTTGTTTTAATTGCATTTAAATGGTCCTTGACTCTAGCCTAAAGACTTTGATTGGTCGTTCCAATCTAAAAAGCACTACAATGTATGCATTTACTAATGTATACTACGCCTTCAGACTTACAGTTAAAAACATCAGGAATTTCAATAGCAAAATTCATGTGGTCCAAACCTAAAAATGGTCCATCCATCACAAATCTGCATATGGAACAATTACCAGACTTATACATCCCTTTGGATTTTCAAGACAATTGTTCTGTACTTGGAATGGTAGTAGTATTCTTTTCCAAAATATTTTTATGATCATAAGAAATTGTGAAAACAAATCTAGGCTCCCACCAATATATTTTATTAAGTGCAACCTTCCATGTAAAATTCTCAATTGTTTTTAATAATGGAACAAATTTCTTGACTGTCAACTGTCAGGTCAATATTATAAACAATCCCCAGGATTTAATAAAATCTCTGTAGGCTCTCTGTAGAGCCTACATGGAATGTACCCATGTACATGGCCATGGTTCCAGCTTGGCAGCTCATCGTGCATATTATTCATGGCATGCTGCCAAGGGAGAGCATAGGAACAGGGATATTGAATCCATGTTGTCAGAAGTGTAGAGGCTATCCTGTGGCTGTGGATGCCGGGTTACATACATGTTATGTACAGGGTGAGGCTCCTTGTAATGTTCTCTGCTACTGCTGAAATGGTGTGATTTTTTTTTAAATGTGTAAAATTTTTAATGTATTTTTTTCTGTATGTTTGTGCAGCACGGTGTGGAGTGCATCAATGCCAAGCTGCACTTACATATAGACAGCTGCCACCTGTCAGACATCTAAAAATAGAAACTGGATGTAATTAATTATCATATCTGTTTATTTTTTAAATTTCAGTTTGCATGCTGTGGAGTGCAGCAAAGCTGAGACTCGCTTATACATACATAGCTGACACCTACCAGACATCTAAAAATAGAAACGATGTAATTTATTTATTTATGGTTTTGTTTAAGCCCATTTACATGGTGCAGCACAGTGCTTAGCAATGGTACTAGGTAGCTTAGTAGTATATGCAAAGGTACACTAGTTTACATATGCTGCGAGTAGCTAAATGGATAGAGTCACTGCCTAATGCTTAGTAGGTCTGGGGTTTGAGTCCCTAGGGGTCATGCCATATCTTTAATTTAATTTAAGTTTTTGTTTAATTTAAAAACAAATTTGCTACATTTGGCTGTGCTACACAGTGCTAAGCACTGCTTAAACATGGTTAGTAGATACCACTATTTGTGCATTGCTAGCTTCGCTAAAACCACAGTTGTGGGAGTTTTCATGATGCCAAGCTCCACTTAGCTGGTTTGTGTGATGTTAAGCAATGCAGTGCTTTTTCGAATGTTGCTAAATGACATGTAAGGGTGGAAAAACACGTTTATATCACGTTATCGAAAGATGAAAATAGCAAACGCTATTTCATCGAACCTAAAATATCTAAACCACATGATATCGAACATTCAGAACAGCATTTTTTTCCTTGGGAAAAAATTTGCTATTCCAAAACACATACACACAAAACAAGCACACCTAAAAAACATCAATAAACACACATACACTTATAATCCTACAACTAACCCTACACTAAACTATACATACACTACTATCTATCCACTTACCTTAACACAAACCCTAACCCTAAGGTCCATCACTATCGCACACACATCTAACCCACGCCCTAACCCTAACTCACTTAACCCACCCCTAAACCTGATTCACCTTACCTGCGCCCTAACCCTAACTCACCTAACCCACGCCCTAACCCTAACTCATCTAACCTGTGCCCTAATCCTAACAACCACACAATCGCACACCTACCTGAACCCGACCCATAAATCTCCACGACAGTGCTGAAAATAGTGAAGCAACAGAACCAGCCAACTGAATTATTTCCCTAGGAAAGAATTCAGTGTTATGCAGCATCGCTATTTTTAGCGTTCAATTAAAACGGGTCAATATTAGAACATTCAAAGTTTTAAAACTTCGATGTTCTGATATAGACCTGGAAAAACAGCCTATATTTGGGCCAATAGGTGGAAATTCTGCAACAGTTGTTGGAGTCTTTTGGGCTCTCAGTATGTTATGTGGTGTCAGTGAAGGAGCGCACTTTCAGGTGCAGAGATGATGTAGGCAGGAGTCCAGGGTTTTTTGTTGGGCTCCTGATACACAATTAAGAACCTAGGCTGCTGCAGGGTGGTTACCAGGGCTTGGAGTGTAAAGCTGAGGAATGAGATCAGTTGGTGAGGGAACTCACCAGTGCTACCGGTATCCCCCACACTGGTGAGTAGTGTCTTCACCACTATGATGACCTGAAGCATGGACAGAGGGGAACTTTGGACACCTGGGTCCAAGAGGCCAGAGCTGGGCATGCCCCAGACATATGTAAGTATGTCTTCCAATATTTTACTAAAATGCAAGCTGTGTACATAACTGGTATGCATAATGGTGTCCTTCTCTCCCAACAGCTGAACAGCTGCAGCTGAGACAGCTTGCAACATACAATTTTATGGCATGTGCCATGAGTCTAGCAAGTACAGATATATTATACTAACTGTAGTTCAATAAACAATAAAAACAGTACTGCAATAAAGAATAAACAATAAAAACTGTAGTGCAATAGACAATTAGAACTGGAGTGCAATAAATGAACAATAAAACTGTATTGCAATAAATAATAAACAATACCAATAACAGTAAACAAAAAGGTGTGAAGCAGGATTGTGGTGTCATAACACAATTGCAGTAGCACTACATGCATTGCATTTCTATGGTAAGGTTGCTGCAGTAAATACCAATAAATTGATATGGATTGTGTTGTCCTAACTAAATCTGTATTAATATTTGTAGTAAGGCTGTATTCATTGCATGTCTGTTCTAATGTCGCTGCAGTCAACTGCAAAGCTGTAATAGCTTTAGAATGCAAAAGTAATGGTCTGAAAAATGTATTGCACTACTCATGGTATGGTTCAAGGCTGTCTCCAGGCCAGTTTCAGTCACATAATGCTCTTTTTCCCTTCCACTCCAGGAAGAAACGGTATATGGGTGAGGTAGCCCACTTTATGGGCAGATATTTTTGTAGACTTCACAGCTGAGTAACAACAATACCAGTAAAGTGTTAACCAGGATTTTGTTGTCCTAACTACATCTGTATTAATATTTGCAGTAGGGCTATATTCATTGCATGTTTGATCTAATGTCACTGCAGTCAATAGTTACATTATTTGCAGATGTCCCCTGCAGTCACAGCTTTTGGGTTCTACTCCCATGCTTGCCAACTAAGGCACGATGGCTGTCTAGTCTACTTAATGTACACAAACATACTTCTCAACTGCCATAATTTTTTGTAATGCAGTTACAACTGCCTAATCTGTCTGGATTACCAGATAAATGGTTCCTTGAAATGCAATCTATTTTCAAATCCATTTACAGAACACCTTGGTCATCATGTATGTGCACATTATGTGAAACTGGTCTTTGTAGTCGTGTACCTGCATTTGTTAGTGCTTGGCCCAGACTGTCCCATGCTAACACCTTGAGAGGTATAAATGTGCTACATCAGCTATAGAAGAATTGTAGTCACTGTGCTCACAACTGACAATGCACACCAGTGGATGTTTGTATTAGCAGTCTTTTTTGGGATAGCATCCGTAATGTCACTAATGGTATGTTCTCTCTCTCCCTCCCTCCCTCCCCATTATCTTTTTAAAATTATTATTGTTATTTATTATTATAATTTCATATTAACATATTTTGTTAATCTAACTGTTTTTCTGGCTTTATGGGTTATTTCATACTGGCTTGTTGTTAACATACTTACTGTTATGTTATTTAATGCTGTGTTATATATAATATACCTTAATATGTATTTGGATTAATAATATTATGTTCCATTATGTTAATACTAACATTGGTTTGGTTACTACTAACCTTAACTTTTTGTTGTAACTATTTCACTACAGTGGATCAAGTTCGGCCGGTTCCTAATGGTCTGCCAAACTTGCCCCCTCTGGCCATAGCACCAGATTCCAGCACATCTGGGACCCAGCCTGGGGGTTTCCCCTCTACTGTCCCTGTACTACCTGCAGTGTTGGGTAGTACTGCCCCACAGGACTGGGATGGGCCCCTCTATGGAAGTAGTGATGGAGGGAACTTGTCACCCATGATGAACTGCCAGTTTTGGTGCACAGGATAATCTTTTGTGGGTTTGGACAATGCTTGAGCTGGATGGAGAGGATGCTGGCCACCCTGGTGGGGCAGGCTCACCAATAGCCCACCTTCCAGCACTATAACCCTCAGGGCAGTGACGGAGCAATGCTGACAGTGCCATGGGTGGGGATGCCAGTCATACTGCTACCTTGTGGAGGCCCATTGGACTGTGAATCCACAACACCCTCCCCATTCAAGGTGTTTACCCCCCTCTTGTGTCACACATCACCCATCTGCTATCTTGTCTGTCTGCAAAAACTTCCACACCTACCCAACTCACCTCCCCCACATGTTCCTATGTCCCTTCCCCAACATTCCACTCTCACCTCAAAAAAAAAAAAAAATAGGCACCTGCCCCCCCAAAAAAAATATCCCATACATAGCTCTCCATTTCACAGATGTATCCACTAGACACATAATTTGGTCCAATTGGCTTAATGCAGTTATGTTGTCCTCACCCTTGTGTCTGGGGGTGAGAGTCTAAAGTCATCTACAAATTCTGTCAAAGTGTACAGTTGTTGCTGTACAAGAAATGGATAGCTATGGTTCTTTCCTACCCTTCCTGCACATACCTACCTGCCTTTCACTATGTTTTCTCCCTGCTTGCACCCAATTTCACCACTTTACTATCTCCCCAATTTTCTTTTCTTTATAGTTCTTTTGCACGATGCTGTATGATGCTCCTAGATGTGCAGCTTTGCTAAGCTCTGCTCAATGGAGTTATATTGATATATGTGTTTTAAATGATAATAAGCACATAGAAAATAAACACCTATCCCCATTACAAACCCCAAACCATTACACCTTGCAGCCCACTGCATTAACCTGCCATGCTACACAGCTGTTAATTAAAGCAGGTGGTTTTAACAAAATATAGCAATTGCAAGTTACAGTCATTAAGCTTGTTTAAGTGAACAGTGCATTGCACCACCATGCAAATTTCCTTAAAGAGTAATGGAAAAAATGGAAGTCTACCTTGGAGTCTGGTGCAAGAATACACCACTAGAAAGTCAAACACAGAATAATGGATGTAAGTGATGTCTTTAATAGCAGGTAAATGTGGCATTTTATCAGCAACATTTAGAAATATACCTGCAAAGGCATTAATGGCAAAATATGTGTTCAACTGGGATCCTGGTGCAGACATCCATTCATATAAAGCCATACACATAATGATGGATGTAAAAAAAGTATTTAACAGCCTGTATGTGTGCACTTATATCCTCCAAACACACCTCCTAAATATTGACTAGCTCACTCTGTTAAGTGACTTGCAAACAGTACATTTTTCTACATACAGTCTTGGGTTCAAATCCAGGGGTGTGTAGCTTTTAAATTACACTATTTTGAAGTCAGCAATTACTGACTCATACACCCTTTAGCCACTCAGTGCATTTCAAATGAAATGTCTGCTTTTTACTGATGGAAGTCACACGCCTGCAGATAGGAACACACTTCACATATCCCTATAGCAAAACTATAAGTGCATAAACTGTCAGGTCATGCATTAATATGCATTCACAGAGGATTTCAACTCAAGTATTGCAAATGAGGCCCACTACAACAGAATGCAGCACACAGTCCTTTCATACTCACAGTGCAGATTAGCACAGGTGCAGTACTAAGATACACATATGAAGCCCCTGCTTGTAACAAGAACTGCCAAATGCGGACCAGACTGTAACACATGGCCTGAAGTTGCCCGAATGGTGCACATAGCGTCATATGTACCCCCATGTTACTCAAGGTTACAAAAACATGTTGCCTACTATTCTGTTACTGATACGGTTTCCTAACATACTCACCTTAAACACATCTTTAATTGGAGTAGATTGGTTAGCCTCACTCTGGCTGTGCCTCTACAACAAGGCTGACACAGCTCCCACAGTTACTCTTACAGAATGTTGTCCTCAACAGGTGTTCAGACTCTCTGCCTGTGCCTATTACCTGCAGCAGCAGCTGCAGCCTGCAGCACACACATCTCTAAGTACTGCTACAGACCTACCCACTGGGATGATGTAGTCTCCTCACCCCATTAATGTCCAGCACAACATATCAGAAAGGGCTTCTAATCTACATGAAGGCCTTATATCTTGTACAGTGGTTGCATGTCATTGGCTGATTATAGTGTAAATCAGCTGTTTTGGCTGCAATTAACATTTCAGAACCACATATTGGTTAAGTGACAATCACCTGGTAGTGAGAAGTATGTTGAAAAGGCAAACAGATGGCAATGGGGAACCATTCTGTATGAGTCTTTCTTCTCACAGAACACGTATTTGCAAAAACTTAAATATCGCCACATTTCAACAGAGGAGTTTTTTTTGCACTCCATCAAGTATGTAACCTTTTTGTTTATAACAGGATGCAGATGTGTAAATATACTTAGTGGGAATAGGGATGACAGCATTAAGCCTTTCTTATAACTGTGATAATGACATGTCATTGAGCTACAGATTTCTTACATCTACAGAGGACATACAATACATCAGGAATGGAATTTTTTTTGTCATGGGACTGTCCCTTTACAGTGGTTGTAACAGCACACTGCTATTCATTTGGCACTGTTGTTTTCACATATTATAATGGGGTTGCCCCTAGGGGACACGCTACAATAAACTCAAGTGTTGGGTGTATGATCATACAGCAGTATCTGTCAGGGCGCACATGGGAATAGCTATCACTAGTTGTGTCCACACGCTTAGTATGCTTGCACACTGTGGAATACGACATGTGTGATCAAGCAAAGGATACTGCCAGCCATTCTGTTTGTGCTGTATGTCTACATAGTGTACTTCCATGTATTTGATCCTGACATGTGTACCCATTTTGTTGTCTTTCAGAAAACATGTATCCAAGATGCCATACACCTTCCATGGATGCAGAGAATGATATACTGGAAAGGCTCTGCCAACACCATGAACTCCTAGTGTCCAGGGGGAGGCAAACAGGGAAGAGCAGTCAGCACTGTGGGCTGACCTTGTCTGTCACGTGAATGCTACAGGTCATCAAAGCAGGACATATGAGCAGGTTTGACATCGTGCAAAAGATATTATCAATGCTGCACACAGAAGAGCAACAGATGTAGCCAGGGATATTCTGTCACCTGTGGATGGCCTGTAGTGGAACAACCAGTCTCAGCCACTGAAGAATTTGTGGTGAACATAGGCACACACAACAGCTTCCAGGCATCCATCATACCGTACAATGTGGATGTGGTGCCACAGTTTCTACTGCAGAGGAGCATGCAGGTAAGCTTAGTATGATCAGAATTGTAATACTGTAGCATTTATTGTGTCAGGGTTTACATACTTTTATGTGGGTGTTAGGTCTTTGTTCTTTGGGAGGAGGGGTTTAAGTGCAGTTTGACTGTCATGCTCAGATTTTGACCAATTTAACAATTAACACAGTAGCTACTGTAACTGTCAGATATATGGATGTATTACCTTGTTGTGATGCAACATGAGGTGGTAGTGGCATTACCTCTCCCTCAACTTTTCACAGGTTTGTCAGGTATTGACAAGGCTGTGGTTCTGCTCCTGGTAAGCATGGCACTGTTTTATTATAGATGTAGGTTTACAGCAATGTAATCCCTAAAGTGTTATCCCAGGCCTGCTGCCTGGATTGCTGTACTGTCAGCATGACTGCCAACTGCAGAGATATTTTCTGACTGTACACATGTTAAAGTCATACGTATGCCTTGTAGGTGTGACCACACTGATAGATGTGACACTATTATCATGACATTACAAATTATCGTATTTGTTAACTGTGCAGTCTTCACAAATGTCAGCAGTGTACCTCATTGTTGCTGATGAGATTGCTGTGTACAGAGCTTTTATTTACAAGTAACTACAGCAGTTTGTGGGAAAAGTAATGTCCTCTTGTCATACTATATGAGGTTGGGTTTTCAACAGGTTTGTAATAGTGACAACTGTATATAGAGATTTACATCTATTGGAACATAGTACTGCAGAACATAATAGTGCAGGTATTAATGTTTTACTTTTTCCTTTCTTATCACAGGTGACTGGGGGTTGGTTTCTGTCCTCTACACAACCTGATGTCATTGTCTCTTCAGACTCTGATCATGATGGTGGCCAGAGTGAGGCACAAGTGGGGTTTCAGAGGCTGAAGTGGTCCCAGAGGTTGACATCCCTCTTCTGCCCTCATTATGAACACACAGTCAGTATGTCCACACATACCCAGTCCCCAAGGGCCAAAGATATTGGACCGTCGGAGGGTGGGAACACTGAACAGGAAAGTGTGGCAACTATGTCTCCAGTGAGTGTACACACTGAACATAGCCAGACAGCTGGTGAGGTTCTACATAGGCATGTTGATAGGGGTGTTTTTAGGAGGCCTGCTGTCTGTCCACCACCTGTTGCAGGTGCCACATCATTTTTTATTCACTCAGCACATGTTTTGGGCCATCATGGAGGCATAGGTACATTTTGAAAGGAACGCCAGACGTATGCTCAAGGTTATGGATGCAGTACAGTCTGACATAGGAGACTGCCTCTACTGCATTGCTGACACCCTGGATCAGCTCACTGTTGCAGTGGAAAGAAGGAGACAGATTGCAAACTATCTGTCTTGGAACAGAAGTGTCTCCGCTGGAACATCTGATTGTAGTTGAACATTGGACTTGTGGACATAGGTCAGCAACTCCATCTTCTGAGAGTCCACGTGGGCATGAACAATCACACTTTCATAGTGGTAGTACATCAAGTGCTACAGAGGGGAGTGTGCTGTCCACATCAAGACGTGGCAGGCCATGGGCTTGTGGTCCTGAGCATTCCTGTGGAGGTCATGGTTCCAGTAGACAGCAGTCACCATCAGGTACTAGCACCACTTCTGACCTTGGGCATGGAGGCTCCAATGCAACTCCTGGCAGAGCCAGTTCCTGTGTTCAGGCCAGAGACTGTGAACTGTCAGCTGTACCATGTGTGGTTCAAAGCTGTCCAACATACACACATATAGGACTAGCACTGAGTTTGACTGTGTACACGCACACACTCACACACCAATGTCAAATGCTGGTCACTACAGACACACAGGGCACATTTCCATGGTCCATCTTGCCTGCTTCTCTTCCTGACTCACACACGTGCTGTCAACCTTTTTGGTCATCTTGGGCCTCCTGAACTCCCACACAACACCCTGTGCAAGTGATGATACCTGTACCAAATCCCTGTCATCCTTGTCATCGATGCTATGTGTCGTATGCATAGGGTGACTATATAAATTAAAATGCACTTGTGTAATGCAGTGTTTTGCCATGCCACTTGTAGTGGTTACTGATAGATACTGTATGCTAACATTTGTAATGAGTAAGCAACATAATTTTGTGTACTTTATGTTGTATGATGTTGTAATAGCTGTACACTTACACAATGAAAGGTGTGTAATGGACCTGTTTTAGTCTCTGTTTCAGGATTCTGTTGGGGATACCTATGTATACACAGCAGCAATAAAGCCATAGATGTCACAGCACAAGATGGAATGTCAGCACAGAAGAAATATGTCTTCAGCAAAGTACAGCACTACAGGTGCATGACTCCATAGGTTCATATATGTATAACAGGCTAACAAGGACAATGGCATCATTCAGTTTACTCATGCATCCCTAATTTGTGAAAAGGTCAGATACCCTTGATAAGTGTCACCCGGGATTTGGGATCTAACACATCTACAAATTTCCTGTGTTCAGGACAGACATTTGTCTGACAGCAGATATATTGTCTTGTTCTGCATCCCATTGTGTAACATGAACATGATATGTGTCACAGCTGATGTGTGCTTCACATGCATGGGGGTCTGTTACATATAGGGTGTACTGTCTGTGTTGCATACCTGTCTCTTCAGCATGTACTGTTTATACCACTGTGATGGTGTAGGTGTGTAGAAGAGGTAAGACATGTGTTAGTCCTGTCATGGATATGCAGGAGCTATACAATGGGATTTGACACCTCCCTGTATGGCAGCCATACACATGCCCTCCAAGCCATTTAGGAGACAGATTACATATAGGTTCATAGGTTGGTACTAGGCTATAGGCCCTAGGGCCTATACAAGCC
Source organism: Protopterus annectens (assembly GCF_019279795.1). Lineage (NCBI taxonomy): Eukaryota > Metazoa > Chordata > Ceratodontiformes > Protopteridae > Protopterus > Protopterus annectens. The sequence continues at coordinate 1,512,839,968 of NC_056744.1, read as the reverse complement.
TAGCCATAACAATTCCCTGGATATTTCTTCCCACAATATTTACTTCCCTGGACCCTGACCAGCAAGGTGACTGATGTAATCCCTGGGGTGAATTTCCTATCTTCCATCCAATCATCAAGGTTCCTTTTGAAGAGGGCTATGGAGGTGCTCTGCTTGACATGTATGGGCAGTCTATACAAGAGTCTGGGGAGTCTCTGGGTCAGGAACCTATCCCTCCAGCATGTTTTGTTCATTGTGATGACAAGGTTTAGATCCCTGGAGTGTGTGACTCTGTGGGATTAGGATTTCTTTAAGTGGGGCATGTCCAGCAGCTCAGGGCTTGACATGGCCTTGTATGTTAAGCAGAGATCACCTCTGAGTAGATGATATGCCACAGAGTATAGCTGGAGTTTTTTTAGATGGTTAGCATAGGGCATCTGCTTTAGGCCTGTGATTCTTTTAGTGAGGTATTTCTGCTGCCTTTCCAGCTGTTGCAGATGTCTTGTGCGATACATACCAAGCAGGGCATTGTAATCTATAATGGGTCTAATGAGGGATGAGTACAGTGGGACAATGACCTCCTTTTTTCTGGATGAAAAGCCCTTAGTAATGAGGTGTGCCACATAGAAGGATTTCCTGACTGTTGTGGCAATATTGTTATCGAAGGTGAGACCACTGTTCACCTATGTCCCTAAGTGTCTCATCACACTTTCGGTGTTTACTGTACTGCCACCTATGTGGTAATTCATGGGTACATGGTTTTTCCCAAAGGGGATAACTATACATTTCTTGGCATTAAGCTTGAGCCCATGGCTCTGGCACCAAGCATCTGTTTCTGTAAGGCCCTTTGTACATGTACAGTCTTGACACAGACTCCATATGATGTGTTATCTACAATGTGTATTGGTATACCATAGAACCTGTGTGGCTGCTACAGCTGTAAGATATGCTTGTGTAGTGACATAGCAAGGGTGCCGTTGCATGCAATGATAGGCGTGATGACTGCCAAATGCAGTACAACAATGACAATATGGGATTTCTATCCCATACATTTCTGTATAGATTGTACAAAATTGAATGCATCCCCACATCTCACCGACCAGTAAAAGTCAAAGGCTGCATTAACCTCTCTGTCCATAAATCCACGAGTAATGGCTTAACTGTGTGTGGTGTGACAGTACTATAATTTCCAGGGGTGGATGACTTCCCAATGGATACTATTGTGCAGTCATTGGCATTCAGTATTTGTCAGTGGCTCAGACAACAACTGAATGTGTGCCTCAGGCCATCCTGGATAACTGTTGGTTCTGTGTGGGATTCAGTGACAGCTCCTAATATGCAATCACCTGGCCATGACTGCAGGGAAGGGAATGGCTAGAAGGGATATGCCATTGATAATATCTGGGAAAATCCACTGGTGACTTGTGTCATTGTAGCATAGGCCTCCCAATGCTAGATAGCCTGCCACATTGTGATTATCACACACTTACCTATCCACCAGCTGACATAACACTCTGTAGATAATCTTCACAGTTTCCAACAAGGCCTGCTGGTCTAATAATGTCAAACACCTTGTCAGGCCATGGTAGGTAGACTGAGTCATATTCCCATCTTCTATTGCATAGAGTAACACTCAAAGGGGTCCACCGGCTAGAGTTGGTAGGCATGATCTGGCCTTGAGCAAAACAAATTGTGTATGGTCCTGTGTCAGTAGGTTTATATCAGTGTTACTGTTCGTATCCATGCTAATTCCTTTCATGGCGTTTCATGTCACATGACTCAGAGATATGGGGATACTGCTTGGCACTACATGCTGGTTGTCCTTTGTGCAACTAAGTACTGCAGTTACTTCCAGCATGTTCCAAGAAGAGAGGCATCCAAGGTGTCTGTACAGAGCACAGACAAACATGTTAGGGGAGAGTAATATGTATACCCTTTGAAAGTAAGGTGGAGGTTTTACACAAGTATTCTGTAGTTGGTCACCATCCAAGTGGTGTGCACTGGAAGGACACACTTACCTTGTGAAGAATGTATTAAGCATGGGAGTCCACAGAATTGCTGGTGCCTGGCAACTAGTAATGCTGGTCTCACCAACATCACTCTCACGTAGGATACCATGCTCCAATACATTTTCTGTCATCACATGCAAAACATTACTATGAAGCCCATTACGAGAGGCAGGACACAACCTGTTTGTTCATCCACATAGCTGTCCTACATCATGCAAGCTCTGTAGGCTTCACATACCCTTCTCTGGGCAGATGACTTAATTAGCAACCTGGGCACTCAGTTGGCTTTTACATGTACTATGCCTTCTGTTCTAGGGTTGGTGGTATGCCACTAGGGAACTGACAAAATGGTGATTATGAGCACTGCTCTAGTGCCAGAATACAATGTACAATGTCCAGTGACATAGATGCCAAGTCTTGCTGACACAATCAGCACACTGGTGGTCAGTCATCACAGGTGACAATTTCACAGGTAGTTGTGCATCCTGCCCTTCAACAAATTAATGGTGTATATGTGCATGACATGGCTGTGAGGCCAACTGCAGCAGACTGGACACCTTTGGCCAAAGTGTGTCCACCTGTTACATGTCCTAGGGATGTTATACTGTAGAGTTTTGTACCTAAAACACGTCTGTTTCCACATCATGTCACACAACAACCAGTCTGCTGTCTTGTTGCTTGACAGGCATCACACACTTGCAAGGCCAATGTAATGTCAGCAAAGTTGAACAAGTCCTCTATACATGCATGGGCATCCACATCTTCACTGCAAGGACTGCCTACAAACACTGCATATCAGGCTGTCAACCCCAAGGTTGTGGCAGCATGACCCTAACTTTGCAGGACCTGCTGATGAGGTGTTAGGAGTGTCCACACCCCTCTACTCATATGAGACACAAACACAAGATGTGACAGATGTGACTACATTTCAAACCTTGCTGCCATGATGTCTCCAACAGCAGTCACTACATATGGCTTTGAGCATGCTGGAGAGCACAGTACACATAATACAGCATGCACCACTCTCTCACTGGTCAAACACCTGAGGCAAAACACAAAATCAGACCTCTTAGTCATAGGTGATTACATTATGAGGCACATTGGTGTCTGTGTTAAATGGCTATATATGGGAAAGTTCAGAGGTAGCTGTCTGTGGGTTGACACAATAGTCCTTACCACACATTGCCTCATATCAAGGAATATCAGTTAACATAAAGCTGACATCATAGTTCTTGCAGATGTGTACAACTAGGAACATATGTCACTGGACTGTATGAAGACACATGAATGAGCTTAGGCAGTCTGTGTCTGTCACAGGTATAAGCATAGATTTTTAGCTGCAGTTGACCTTCACCTAGGATGATGGATCCATACACATGGAAACTGATGGAAGTCAGTAATTGCCTTAGCATGCGGTGACATTGTAAAGGGATCTACTACCTGTCTGCCTGGGATGCCTTCTTCAACAGACATTGATGCTTCGCAAGTGATGGTCTTCATCTCTTACCCCTAAGATTTGGAGTACTAGCCAAGGCTGATGACACCATCACAATGCATCTTAGATGTACTATTGAGGGAAAAGTTGGCAATGAGAACACCATCTTTATACAACATCATAGTTATGCTGCTACAAGTTGGGTATGGCAACACGGAACCTCACTCTGTGGAAGGTGTCCCCACCCTGGAATATGCAGACATAAGTGCAGTCAAGGACATTAGTTCAAAGCTGTGGTCAGCACCACAGCCATACCAGACTACACGTCCATCCACATGTTCAGAAATCAAAATGACAGTGTGCAAGGTAATGCAGGTGATTTATACATACTCATTAAGGATAGTTACACATCCAGATTTTGTGAAACACTATGATTTCCTGGAGACACTGCAGGTGCCATTCACTACTGGAAGGGCTAATAAACAAGCAGTAGCCGGCTACAGGAGCAACTCCATGAATCCAGACACCCATTCTGTGTATTTTATGCATGTCTCTCTATCAAGATATGTAATTACCCCATGGTTTGGCATGGCATTAAGTGACCACCAACTGTGTTGCTTAGTCATGCTGCAGCACACTTGCTCAAAGGTAAGTCCATGTCTTTAACTACAAATACCTGGAGCAGTGCTGTGACATCCCCACAAGGGGAAGCAACATATCGCATCAGGTGTTTACCAGTATTGGTGACCACTGCAGCCCACCCCCCAATGTGAGGTCCTCCCTGGTGGGATCTGACCACAGATCAGTCTCATTAAAACTACCAGCACTAACCCCCCTAGCAGTCAATACAGACATATATTTCAACAAAGCCATTTATTATTTCCTGTGAGATGGTTTACATAGCTTGACTGCACCGCTCCTCTCAGATGGGACAGGCAAGAATGCAGAGCTCTACACCCATGTATTATGCCAGTAGCATTACAACTGCATGGACTTGGCTGTACCTGACTGGAGGAACATAGGCTCCTCATGCAAAGCAAACCTGCCTGGTAGACAACGGCCATTAGCAGGCTGTACAGTAAGAGGTGGACATTGCTGTATGACAATTGGGGTGATGGTGCCTCCCCTAAAATGGATGCACAACCTCCTCAGCTAAAACAAACACATAGTGCTGTTGTGTTGTTGTGTAGACACAGTAGGTGACAAAATTAGCCACCCACACAAAGCAGAACCAAAACACACAGTGCAGGTACATGTGTAACCTCAAAAGACAGGTCCAGAGTGTAGGTGAACTCATAGATAATAATGCCATATATAATGGGTGTGTATTCTTAGCTAACCTGTAGTCCCACAGGTTCTGCATCAATTTCACTCCCTTGCTTCCACCACGTGACACGTGACATTCCTACAACCTGCCCCATAACTTCCATATCTACAGAGCAGGTCATAAACAGCCTCTCTATGGGGGATACACAGAATCTATTGATCATGCTAACATCCCAGGCTGTACCCTACATGGGATCTGACAAGGATTTCTAACACCATTGGGCACACATTACAATCATACTGAAACCACTGGCTGCACCCCAGCTGACTGGACAATGGCAACTGTTATACCCTTGCACAGAGGTGGTGCTTCCACTGACCAACCGAGCTATAGATCTCTTTGCCTGAGTATCCATGTTTGTATGCCTTTAGGGGCAATTATTATAGAGCTGATCAGCCCACATATATGTGTGATCTACACACAGTTGGCTGTACACAGCTTGGATGCCTGACAGGGGGATCATGACTGCTAAACATGGTGGACATTTCTGAGGCAGTCACCAAAGACCTGGGTGAGGGGACATCAGGGCATACAACCCTCTGGATTGACACAAGCCTTCTGACTATACCCCCCACTCAGGAATCATTTACAGAGCACCCACTTAGGCATCCATTGTACTATCATTGTAGGGGGTAACTAAGTGTCCCATTGATGGCACACATACTCAACATAGGAACATCTGTCTCCAATAGCTGATCTATAAGCAGCAGTGCTCAAAAGGGCACAGTCCTGGGTCCTCTACTGCTTGGAATCTATTTACTCATGATACAAGTGAATAATGTCATTGGGTAACAGTGTTGACTGATACCTGCAAACTGTGAGCATTCAGAGTCTATAAGTTATGTCAATATTCTACAAGAGGATATTGATGAACAAATGCCTGTTGACATGCAAATGGCCATTAACTCCATGCATATATACATGTGGTGTCATTTCCATCGGTAAAACCTATGTACCTGGTAAGTATCACATCAGTCGCAACATGTAATGTACATACTCAGGGGTGAAAAGACTTGACACATCTAATGTGCCTGAGATCACAAGATCTCCCCGGTGGTATGACAGGAATATGTCACATCTGAGGGCACAGTCTCCCGTAATTGACATACTCATAACCTCCATGTACTCTTCCCTCAGTATGCCAATATCTGACTGCAATGGCCATTTGGTGATGTACCTTTCCAAGCAGTACTGGATATTGCACACAACAGTATGGTCACTCACAAGGGAACTTCACATCTTCAGTATGTGTTCAATGGGGATCATCTGAAATGAGTATCATTGTAGCCTGTAGCATATAGACTAGTCAGAGGTGATCTCTGCCTTGCAAAAGGGGCAATTTGTGACCCTGCTTGATTGTAAATGCTGCACATCAGTAGGAGGCATAGTAGATGGCTTAATCACTGGAAGGACATTGACCTAGTATGTGACGTTAGTAATACATGCTGGTAGGAGAGATTTGTCTAGCAGACTTAAATACACCTTTGAAAAAGAACCTTGTCTAATGGCAAACAGAGCACCTCAGTGCACCTCAGCACATGCCATCTGTATAATTGGCTGAGCGACCATCGTTTCACCACAGGGCTTCTGCCTGTGTCCCTCATGAAATGGAGCAATATGTGCTGATCATTTAAATATGGCTATAAAGTCATCTAGGATTGTGAGGGCTGTATGGAACCACAAAAATATCGATTGTCCAGAAGCGCGAAATCGGAAATGTCAAATCGCCATAGTTGGCCCTTCTGTGGTAGAGCTCCATAAGGTAAGTTTGCGATAGTTATGGACCTTAGGGTAAGGTGCGGGTTAAGGTAAGTGCATAGATGGTAATGTATGTTAGATTTAGTGTAGGGTTAGAAGTAGGGTTTTGTTAAGTGTATGTGTGTGGATTATTTAGTTTGTTTGGGTATAGCTTTTTAAGGTAAGTGTGCGATAGTTACGGACCTTAGGGTTAGGGTGCGGGTTAAGTGCATACATGGTGGTATATGCAAGATTTAGTGTAGGGTTAGAAGTAGGGTTTAGTTTAGGGTTAGAAGTAGGGTTTTGGTTAGTGTATGGATGTTGTTTATTTAGTTTGTTTGTGTAGGTAGTATGTAGTGGTGGGGTGGGACAACTATGACGGTTCAACTTTTTGAATTTCATGGTTTAGGGTGTTCGGTGTATTTGCGGTTCGCAAAATATGTGTCGGCGCTTAGGTATTCAGGTAAGTAAACATTCATGCTTATAATATAGACCCCATAACCATTACAGGTTTTTTAGCCAATGAGAGAATGTCAGTTATTTTGCAGGAAGATACACACACACACACACACACACACACACACACACACACACACACACACACACACACACACACACACACACACACACACATACACACAAAGTGGGTAGTAGTGAGATTAGAATCCGACTTATTTAGTCTTACACACTATAGATCACAGTACTTATCACATGTGCCATGGTTGATGTCTGTTTTATTAGTGATTGCAGGCACACTACTTGTGCATTACACAAACTAGGCTTGTGTTAAACAGTATCTGGGGCCTGCAGAGTGATATTGCTTCATACTGTTATCTCATCTAGTATCCTAACAGTGAGATAACTGTTACTATCCTAGCTATGTGTCTACATAGACCAGTATGGCCATATGTGGCTGTTTGCACATAGGCAAACCTGTGGGCAGGAACAATGTGCCCTGTCCATGCACCTGTGGGCAGGAATAATGTGCCCTGCCCATGCATGCGTAGACAACATTATACATTACACCTGCTTACCTGTTGCTGTCTATGTGGTAACATCCAGCAGGCACGGGGGTGTCTGTACGTAAGTGCATTATGTACTGCTGAGCCCTTATTTTTGATCCTTTGAGCAACATTATAGATGTGTGATAGAATAGCTTTACTCACCATCATTAGGGTATGTAGGACAATACAGACATCCACACACATATTTATGTACATAACAGGGATGTATATATATAAATGTAGCTGTGTGTGTGTGTGTGTGTGTGTGTGTGTGTGTGTGTGTGTGTGTGTGTGTGTGTGTGTGTGTGTGTGTGTGTGTGTGTGTGTGTGTGTGTGTGTGTGCGTGCGTGTGCATGTGTGCGTGTGTGTGTGTGTGTGTGTGTGTGTGTGTGTGTGTGTGTGTGTGTGATATGTGTATATATTATGTAGATATATATAGAGGGAGAGACTGAGATGTATGTTTATATATATATATATATATATATATATATATATATATATATATATATATATATATATATATATATATATGTAGCTGTATATCTATTTGAAAATACATAGAGATAGATATACTATGTATGTGAGACATTGATAGTGACAGATAGATATGTATACATATATCTCTGTATGTATAGACATATCTATACATAGGTCATTTTGATGAAGGGGCAACAGAATTGTGCTCAGTTCAACTAAGTGTATAGGCATGCCCAGTGGGACTGTCATGACTTATAAACTGATTCCAGCCCACGCCTACCTGTACTTCAGTCGAGGATTTTGTGTGTTGCAAACAATGACCTCTGTCCCTGTTTCTTCAGTACTGCACTTTACTCAAATTGTCCATGGCATTTTCCATCTGTCTAACGTAATTAAAGTGTGACAAAGGTTCAGAATGTTACACCACAGACAGTCTGTGAAAGCACCAACATAATAATACCTCACATGCAAAAGATGCGGATACTTCCAGGTTAGAACCATCAACATCATCCCCCATACTAACTTCCGTAGCCCACTGAGCCACAGAAGTGCCAGACAGAGTACTCATGCATCACACAACAGCATACATATGTACATTGTTATTCCTGTCTTAAGTGAGACATACAATGTGTGATCGATTTCTGTGTTACTGTCCTGAGATTGCCTGGACTGCTGATATACCATTGATGGCTTACAGTGAAAGCATTTATATGAGAACAGTGCTATGTTGGGGGTGGGGGAACAACAGGACATGTTCTGAAGGGATACACAGTAGTCCAAATATCATGTGACCCCACTGTTTAACATCTCCCTTGACTAATGTAGTGAATATTCCAACCATGAAGCCTAGTGAATATTAAGGAACACATACTAGTGGACTGGGTATCTCTAGTCACATGTGGATGTTACGTCTGTCCAATTAGCCCCCTTTATGTCCTTGCATAAATGCAGCAGTTTCATACATTCAATAGCATATTATAATAATCCTTACAAACTGTGTATCAGTTTGAAACTTACATTGAGATTGCAGCAATTGACAGAACTGTAGTTCAGGACTGACTCTGTCTGATGCAAGCAGTACACAGCCAATACATGGATAGATACAGGTCTGGTGGGTTGCCTGGCATCAACAATTTTAATATATGTATGTGATTAGGAGTACGGTGCGATTCCCAAGGCCCCTAGGTTGTCAGTGAATATGCTCTGCATTGTCTCTTAGCCAAAGCTAGGGTGTACTGGGCACACCTATGTCTGCCTACAGGGATATCATCAGGGAGTTCCTCCTCCAAGTCCTTCTGTGACTGTGGCGATCTATGCACTGGTTGGGGGTTGTGTATCTCTTCCCTTTGCTGATCCTGCTGCAGCTATTTCCACAAGATCATATTGTGTAGCATAGTACATACTGTGAACATACGTTCACATGTGGCTGGAGAGTACTGCAGGGCTCCAACGGATATATTGAAGCACTGTAACCATGACTTCAGAAGCACAAAAACACCTGCTATGATATTCTTAGTTTGTATATGTGCCTCATTATGGCATTCTTCCGTGTGTGTGTATACATTTCTGATGGGTGTCATCACTCACAGTTCCAATGCGTAGCCAGCATTCCCCAGTAAATGGCCATGTGGGATGTTCCCCCTAGCAAACATCTGATACAGCTGTGATGTGTTTCAGATATGGGAGTCATGATAACTTCTAGGGTTGCCAGCACACACATTCAGGATAATCCACTGGGCATTGCACATGACCTGGCAGTTAATGGAGTGGCACCCCTTGTGGTTGACATAGATTCTACCCTCCTTACTAGGTGGTGCCTTGATGTGTATATGAGTGCAGTCTATGGCACCAAGTAACACAGAGTAGTGTGCTGCACAGTAGAAGTGTTGCATATTTATGGCCCTCACCTCGGCAGTGAGGGGAAAAGAAATTTGCTCACTGGCATGTGGTAGCATGACATCCAGGAATTGGTGGAGTACTTTGGATGCTGATGCCTGTGTGACCCCCATCATATCTCCAGTTGGTATTTGGAAAGTACCTGTAGCTGGTATCCTAAAGGCTACACATACCTTTGCATCCACTGGGTTGGGTTCCCCTCTGTTGGCTCTGGGTTTGAGTTGAGGGCGACAGAGCTCAGTGAGTTCTTGTAATATGTCCATGTCTACCCTGTAGCACTCTACAATCTCCAGCTCATACATCTCCTGGAAGGTTATCCTGGGCCTGAACCCTCTTCTCCTTCTCTGTCTAGGCCTATTGTCAGCAGCAGCGCCGGCATCAGCACTGACTTCAGCATCTAGCACATACAGATGTAGCAGAGCTGCAGCAGCCCCTAGCATTCTCTCAGTTAAAATTCCAAAGTCTGTGCTACAATGGCCCAGAGTATTGGGGAAAAATCAGAATGGATGGTGTATACATACTTTACAAAGCTCTGCTTTATGTACATAATATGTAATTGGCTGACTATGATGCATTCCACCTGCTTAGAATATAATTAACATCATTTAATGGCTGCATTTTAGCTTAAACAAGGGTCAAAACTAATTGAATTCATTGGGTTTTTGGGCACACTCAACATGGTGGCACACCTTGCAAACATGCACTCCATAGCTAAACAAAGCTTAGAAGTTAGTGAACATCCCACCCAGAAAGGACATGCTCAGCATGGTAAAGAGTTATGCAAACACACACCCCGAAGCTAAGCAAAGCTTAGAAGTTAGAGGACCCCCCCCCCACACTGAAACGACATGCTCAGCCAGGTGGTGCGCTGTGCAAACATGGGCACCTAAGATGACATGAGCTTAGAAGTCAGTGGAAACACCCCCCCCCCCGATGTCAGCTACATCCTGTGTAGACAGCAACATGGGTTTAAGTCTACACAAAGGAATATGTGGACATGATTACTCCTTTATGCTATTCAGTAACTCCACCTCATTTGCATAGGTATCCATGCTCACAGCTTGGAAATTACACTCTTCATAGATCTACCATTTTAACAACAGCACCAATGCACCATTGTAGGGACTCCTCACAAGGTCCTGTAATGCATTTCTGTCACATAATATTATTTAATTTTTTTCAGTTTGTTTAGTTATCTATAAAACATGCTTGCTCAAGTATGGGCAAATTATTAAAAAAATGAATTTAACGTATTTCCTTTAATTTTTCTGACATACAGGATAACAGTTTCATTCATATGTGTATATGGTATTACATTTTCAGTGAGTTTCTGTGCATAAAGCTACATTTTTACTTCCCCTTTTGTCTGTCTGCATTCCTGTACATGGAAGTTGTCCACTTACATTATGGACACTTACACAGGGACTAAACAAATGTCTATTTGCTGGCTGGATTGCTTTACCTGCCTCATTTGCATGAGATTCACCTGCTTATGAGATGATTTGTATGCCATGGAAGTTTCCATGCTGGCACATGTGTGCGCCACCCAGCAGTGCTTACTGAATTTAAAAATGTTTGTGTCCATGTAAGCAGCATGGCTCGATGCCTACACAGAAAAAAAGAAAACATGTAGGCTTTACTAAATTCCCCCATGACTTTGTTATCAACCTTATTTCACATAATAAGTTTTATTACAGGTCTTAATAAAATAGGAAGACACATCTCTTCTCTCTTATTAGTGATCTACTCAGCTATCTTATGAAGCTTATTAACACTGTAATCTCTGTAGCAAAATAATTCAGTGATAAATTTCACTTCTTTAAAAACATCATTATTAGATGTCATCATAGAGGCCCTGATGTATTGACCTCAAGGTATATTATTTTTTATAAAATTTGGATGATTACTTTTAAAACTCAAGTAATTATTACTAAAAATGTTTTTTTTTAATAAATTCTACTATCAAATCTTTTTAAAAATTCATTTCCATGTTAAATTCACATCTATTGTGATCACATTTACCCAAAGAAAATTTTAAAATGTCTGACCTGGTGTTCATAATTTCTAGTAAAGCCATTACATCTAAATTCATTCCTTCTTTTATAACAACTAAACCATCAATCTGTTGTAATAGACCACATTAAACTCCTTAGCCATGGGTTTGAAAGTTTCATATTCCCACCAGCCTAAGACCAAATTAGCAAATGTTGGGACTACTGCTCAACCGATAGCAATTCCTTTGATTTGTTTGGGAACAGCACTAGTGAATAAAAATAGTTGTTTTCTAATAATATTTCCAACAAAGTGCAATAAAAGTTAAACATTTCAACATCCAACACACTGTGTTGTTCCAGAAACTTCCTAATGTACTCGAATCCCAAATGTTGTGGATTACTTGTGAATAGTAAACATATATCCAGAGTCATAGAGATGTTTGACCCTATATTTTGAACTGGAGGGTTAACACACTGTTTAGTAACAACAAAATACCCTCTGTGTCATAGAAAGGTGCCAAAACAATAGGCCTAAAAGGTGGGTGAAGGGCATCTTTATGGATCTTTGTATTGCCAAAAAGAATGTCCAACTTTGGGTTTTCAAATTGGTACATATCCAAATTAATAACACCATCCATCAAACTTTCATACAGATAAGATGAAACAAATTCACAACTTTTCCTAACTTCTACAAAATCTTCTTTGTGATATTCAATTTTATTACTCAACAACATTTCCATACTTTCTATATATTTGCTTTTGTACATAATAACCAGTGCTCTGCTTTTGTTGTCTTTCATAAATCTAACACAGTTGTTATTTTTAAGTTCATTTAAAGCCTTAAGCTTAAAATGTATTGCTTACCCTTCACTTTAAAAGTTCACAAATGTCTTGTTGACATGTCCTCTCGAACATGCTTAAGGTACTGTTCAATGCTGGGTTAAAATTAGATGGTTTAATAACATGATTTTCAGGTAAAATTAAACCATACAAAATTTAGTTTTCATTTAAATTCTGAGTATATTGTTTTAATTCAAGCAAAGTTCTACTAATATCAGCCCTCCTGGCTGGTATAAATTTCAAGCCACATTCCAATACTTTAATTGAGTCAGAGTAAAGTGACAACTTTAGAGATTAAATATCTTGGTGACATACCTTCGTCCGTCAACGTCTCAGTTCTTTTCTTCCTCTTGCTGCCCATATGTTTGTTCGAGTTTTACTGGTTGTCTTACCTTAGTCTCTGTTATCTTTTTTGGCCTTGTTCCCAAAGGCATGCCACTGATTCCAATTCCATTGTTAGGAATAGTAGCTGTCTCTGCAAATATCTCTAAATTATCATATTTGTTGCTGCTGACTTCTATATTTTTACCTGTCTCTTCAGAAATGGATTCCACAGGCTCATCATCTTCATTTAAACCAGTGATGTTACTTCCCGATTGACCCCCCCCCCAGAAAGGACACGCTAAGCACTGTGACAAGCCATGCAAACACGCATGATATTCTTCATGAAGTAAAGGTAGTTTGACCATAACCCACTTTCTTCACCTTATCAATGTGATAGCCTGGATCAAAACTAACATATGTAAGATTCTTTTGATAGTCCAGATTATCTCTAAATATCTTCTTAGATTTTCATGTAATTACAGACTGCTCAAACTTTTCCATGCTTTGTAGCATTATATCATAGTCTTTAAGCATTGAAAATAGCTGGATGAGTAAACTCTGCACATTGTGATCCACCTTACGAATAGAATGTCAAACTTCTTTGATAAGTTCATTATTGTCCTGAATGAGTAAACATAAAAACTCCAACCCACAGTTATTAAAAAATTCAGACAGGGTATTGAAAAATAAATCAGTGTGCTTCACTCCATTGGAACATTTTAAGAAACCCAGACATTTTGGTACAATATGCAAGTTCAAACATGACTCAAAGTACTTATTTTCTATGACCAGTGCCCTGTACTTCTTAGGGTTTATTTCGAGCTTGATCAAATTCTCTAACATCATTTGTAATGGAAGAATTCTCTTGACATTTATCCGTATTTTTGAAATGATCATAGTTGGAATCTAAAACTGTGTCAATTTCTTTATAATGGCTAAAATTAACACAGTCCAGTTTACCCTTATAAACAAAAGGACTTTCAATTACCATTCTCCTATCTTCCTCAGAGCTGGAAGAATCCTTTCTTGTTGTAGGTTTATAAAAGTTATTGGCTAAGGAATTCAATAACCTCCGCATATCATTCATTGTATCCAACAGCATCCTTAATAGTTGATCACTGATCTCCAGTGATGGAGAAATAGACATATCCAACAAGACATATTGGTGGGTGTTAGACACTGGCAAATATTGAAAATGTAGAGGAAAAGGAAGAAAACACATACTCAAAAAGAAAATGAGAGGCTGTGGCAGAGGATGAACTAGATGTAATAGAAACTACAGAAGAAGAAACAATATAGAGGTGAAAAAGGAGATAGATTGCTTGCAGTAAGAGAGGACAGGAGAAGAAATTGACACTAATATTTTTTTGAAGTTCTAGCCAGTGGAGAAAAAAAGGATTCAGAAGATTGAGGATTATTTGTACATTAACCCAGGAAAAATATCAGTATGGGGAAAGAGCAAAAAATAAAAATACAAAAAAAAAATTAAAATAATTCCCCTAAATTTAAAAAGGAAAAGCAATAATTTTAGCATACTTCCAATAAATGTAAACAATATTATCAGCATTGTAAGAAGGATAGTTATATTGGCATAGTGTGTTTGCAGAAATGCTGTGGGGTAGAAATACCATATGGAACTAGGAAGTGAAAGTTGTTTTTGAGTGAATGTTGTGCAAAACAACAGTAAAATTCCTAGATGCAGTGTTGGTAAAGATGAGAAGGTTATCTGCTGTGGATGTGAGGTAAAGAGAACATGTTTATAGAATTAGAGTATTACATGCATATATAACTACCAAGAAAGACTGACTCTCTTTCATCAAATATTAAACTATGTGGTGGTTAACATGAAAATTATAATTACAGAGATCTTTAATTGTGATTTAAAGAGAATACATAAAAATAAACAGAAATTAAAAATACAGGAAGTGATAAAATGTCATAAATTAGCTGTGTGGAACAAAAGTCAATGTACTTATAGAAAGGGACACTTGGATCTTAAATCACATATTTTATATTATCGGAAGGCTTGGGGGTAGTAACTGACACAGCTGAGATGGGTTTTTCAGACCATTTAGCAATATGGATGGAGATGACAGAAGAAAGACAGAATATTAGAATGAGAAAAAGAATAAAAAGAATAAATAAGAAATTCTAGGATGAAACTGGAGTAATGCAATTATGAAAGGATAATATAACCATGATTGACTTCTATAAAAGCTGGTCTGACTGGTGGATTGAATTTAAAAGAAGCATAAAATTGTGTTTTATTTTCCTCAGTGGCAGGATGTCATAAGAAAGGAATAGAAAGTGTAGTATGGGAAAATGTATAGAAATGAGTTTGAGAATGCAGAAAATAATACAAGAGAGCATTATGATATGGAAAAATAATATATAAAAGAAATCAAGAAAAAAATAATGCATTACTGTTTAGCAGAGATGTTATTTACAAGGGAGAAGGGATGAGGTATCTGCATATCCAGGTGAAATAGTAAAAGAGGATATTAGTATAATGACAGAAATCAAAAATGTAAAAGGAGATAGAAAGAACTCAAGAGCAAATTATGAGTATTGTAGTACAACATATGGAAGATATGTACAAGGGTACAGACATACAAAATAAGAGAAAATGAACATTAAATTTCCAGAATGAGTTAAGGAAGAATTTCAAAAGGAAATGTTGATTCAGTATCAGGGCCAGATGGTATAGGGTATGAAATGTACAAGAAATTAATGAACCGGCAAACAGAGTGCTTTATAAATGTACTAAATGAATGGCTGAATAAAAGGCTTGTTTATGGAATCTTATGTAATAGGATATCAACATTTAAATGCAATAATTAGAAGAAAAATAAAATAAAAATTGGAAACCCATCACAGTAAATAACAGAAATTATAACAGTTTAATTGGAATGATGGAAAGGAAAGTGGAAAGGATGAGGGATATTATGGAAGAAAGTATACATTCTATAAAAAGGAAGGGATACTAATAATTGTTATTAATTGTGACAAACTCTGGATGATGTTATAAGTAAAAGAGAGGATGTGATACTTATGGGAGGTGATATTAGCAAGGCATTTAATACAGCAGGACATGATGCTTTGTCGGATGTT
Organism: Protopterus annectens; assembly: GCF_019279795.1. Lineage (NCBI taxonomy): Eukaryota > Metazoa > Chordata > Ceratodontiformes > Protopteridae > Protopterus > Protopterus annectens. The sequence continues at coordinate 1,512,823,835 of NC_056744.1, read as the reverse complement.
ATGGAGATGTATGGAAAAGGTAACAGAATTAGAAGCATATCACAATAGTAGCATGAGAGTGTTAGTGAATTGGTAGATGAGTAAAGAACTATGCATAAAGTCTGGTATTAGACAAGGATGTCCCATGAGTGGAATATCACTTGCATTGGTGATGAATGCAATACTGAGTGAAGCAGCTTATAAAATTAAAGATGCCAGGTATGTGATACAAAAGAAGGTAGTAATACCATATGCAGATGATATAGTTGTAGTGTCTAAGAGGAAAAGCATGGATTTAGAATGCGTTGGTTTGTTTGAATGGATGTTTAAAGGAAATATAAATGATCCTGAATAAAGATAAAAGGAAGGGTTTGGGGATGTGTATTTTTCAATAAATGAAGTGCCTTTGCCAGGAATACAGTTTGGAGAAAATGATGTAGTTATGATGCAATGGGAGGAAAAAGGTTTATCTGGTGAATTTGATATTAATGGTATAAAAAGCATATACATCAAATGTTTGTAAGATCCCAGTAAAATATGAAAAGGAAATTGTGCAATTGGTGTTTTCTTTTATATGGGGTTCATGATTAAACCCAGTGAAAAGAGATGTGTTCTATATGAGTGAAGATAAGGTTGAGGTTACTAAATCCAGTTGGTGATTCTGCTTCTTTAAACTTGCATATAATATTAAAGTAGAAAAAGAAAGAGAATAAGAATTTAATAGTAAGAATATTAAAATATAAGTATAAACAATTCTGGGAGATGGTGAGAATTAGAAAACAATATGTAAATGAAGAAATAAAAAAAAAATCAAGAAAAATACTAACATGGAAAATAAAAATTGAGGATATAGAGAAAGATAGGATGTGGTTTAATAATATGATGAAACAATATTATTATGCAAATCCATGGAAATTACCCTAAGAAGTGATTAACACCATAAACGTAAGGAAGCACTGGTGTACCAAGATAGCAGAGTGGCAGGATTTCCTACAAAGACTGGTAATAAATAAGTTATTAGTAAAGGGGAATATGCCATATAAAAAGAAAGAGTGTTTATTTAGTAAGGAGAGACAGACAATAGAGATTTATTTTTGACATGTAAAACAGTAGTGAAACTCTGGAAAAAGTTGTGTGAAGAAAATTCTGAGAATATTAATGACATAAATAATATAAATATGAATAGGATTATTTATGGATATTATAAAAAAGAATATGCGAGAAGGGTATTTAAGAATTAATTTTACATAATATGGGTTATTTGGAATGAAACATTGAATTAAATTTTGTTCAATGGGAAATGGATTTTGGAGATATATTGTGAAAAATCAGATTGTTGTAGAAGTGGGGGTCAATTATGGAAGAATACCAATGAGAATGTTAAAAGACAAATGATACATAATAAGAAATATATATATTTGCGACTGTAAAATATATAAATACCTACATTTCTTTATGTTGCTCTAAACAAAGGGCCCCTGCTCTTTCAGTAGGTACCATGGCATCTTTTACATCCACCTGAGCTACCACCGACTCATGCAGATGGGATCTTATCCAAAGGGTACCACACTAAGAAGTTCATTGCCCCCTCTATGCTACAATGCAGTATCAGCACTTGATCTACCTAAAGTGGGAAAAGAACACAACCTCCTGCACCAAAGGCAAGTATACTGCCTGTTGCACAACTGACACTGTAAAAATGTTTGTATTTTGGGGTAATTTAAACCTTGAGTAGATCATCTGTATTCATTCTGGTGAAGTCCTGTTTTTATAACTTAAGGATGAATGTGCTAAATATATTTTAAGTGTTCTTCACATACTTCTTGGCATCACTTTTTTGGTTTTGGACTGGTTATTACCATACCATTTCACCACTCTTCCATTTTTTGTGGTCTCCATTTTATACAAGACTGACATTCAACTCTGGCCCTCAGTCTCTCCCCAGTCCCATCCTTCCAGCACACCAATCATTCAGGGTAGTGCTTGTGACAGTTGTTCCTGGAGAAGTTAAAGACATCATTAAAGGGAATTCAGAGAAACTATATAGGGTAAAAACATGCTTTCATAAAGATACTGTTTCTAAGTAAGGATTTCTTTCTCTACACTGCACCAGATATATGTCCAAATAGGTCTACTTCTTTTGCCCTAACTTCCAATTGACTGACACCCATTTGACTGAGCCCATTTGACTGAAATTTAATTTGACTAACAGTTCATATTTGACTGACAAATATTGACAGTCTCCAGAGCACTGTAAGGCAAGTAAATGGAATATGTCTCATTCCCCACTGTAGTGCGACCCTGAAGTTAAAATATATATTTAGGGGGGTGTGGGGGCAAAGCCCCCCACTTAATTTCATATTGTATTGCTTAGTTTTGCTTTAATATTGCTTAGTAAATCAAAAGTAAGTCCACACCAACTATATATTCTAACTCCAGGGTCACACTACAGTGGGGAAGGGGACATATTCCATTTACTTGCCTTACAGTGCTCTGGAGACTGCCAATAATACTTGTCAGTCAAATGAACTGTCAGTCAAATGAAATTTCAGTCAAATGGGGTCAGTCAGATGGGTGTCAGTCAATTGGAAGTTAGGGCAAATGAAGTAAACCCATCTACATATAACTTTTGTGCACAACAGTTACTGCCACCCTAGAACGTTAATTGTAAACCCAGATCTATGCATCCATTGAGTTTGCTGTGCCATCCCATTTTTGTTATTTTTATTATTGGTTTTTCATTTTTTAAGCCCACCTGAGGCCACATTCTGTACTTCTTGTTACCCCCCCCCCAGCAGTCTGATCTGCCCTGTGCTGCAAGTTTACTGTTGCACTGCAGAGGGTGATAGTTTTCTTTGGTGTTTAGTGTCATATTAGGTATCCAGGGTGCACCCATTCTATGCTGCCTCATTGCACTCTGCAACACTTCATTGTTGTACCCTAGTACATTCCACTTCCTCCAAAATAATTTTCTTTATAACTGGCTTATCCTCTCCCTCAATCATTAGGTATCCAGGGTACACCCATTCTATGTTGCATCGATGCACTCTGCAGCACTTCCTTCCTCTATGCTACCCCATTCCACTTCCTTCAAAATAATTTTCCTTTATAACTGGCTTATCCCCTCCATCAATCACTGCCTGAGTCCAGACATCAATTCACCATTTACTCAACACCTTGCCAAACCCCCTGACTTATCTCCCAGTCCCATGCCTTCTTTTCCTCCTTGACTCTAGCATTCCTCTACTCTACTCTTTTCTTCTCACTCTATTCCAGTTGTCCACTGAGCACAGTTGCCTCAACAACTCAACAAAAATTCCTAATCCAACAATCCTTCCATTACTCCTCCATCTCTATTCTTCCTTCCTTCATTGCTAAGATATCAGACTATTACCTTACCCCAGTTTTAAAGGACAGTCTTAACTACTCCTCTTCTGCACCCTCTCTTATTCAAAAGTCCAAAAGTATCTTAGCAGGAACAGTTTCTCACCACTCTCTAAATAGCTATCCGTACCCTTGCTCTTTTGACCTACCCTCTGAACACTCAAACAGTATCCCCCTCCTGCAAATCTCCATCCTCCTATACCTCACACATAAGACTACATTTCCATGCACTCTCTCTCATAACTGTCCTCCATCATAATCTTTAGCTAGAATTTAAGATCTTTAAAAAATTACAAACACACAACCATCTTCATCATGGCCATTTGCCTTACACTTATACTAGAGACAATATACTATTTCTGCATTATAATAAACTAGTTTACTAGTATCTCACCAGAAATCCACACCAGCAGTCTTTAAGATACAACCCTCCTATCTCCTCAAACAGGTATCATTGCCTCCACCCCATACTAGAAGACAGTACATTATACAGTTCAAACTGGTACCTAAAGTACTCTCACAAATACAAAACTGGATATGTAAACTCTATTAGCTTATTTACATATTGAAACTAAAGCTTGCCACCTCAAGTGATAAACCCCAACCCAAATCAATATTCTGTCCAATGTCCTCCCCGAAACCACTCCCCTCTACACTTTCAAACATAGTAAACTTGTCAAATCATATCCCCTCATCAGCATTACATCCATCTTATCTTCCTTCAAACCCCACACCAGCTGTGGCTCCAACCTATTCAGTCCACACATCAGCAAACAAAGGTTTCATAATCATCCACATTAATGACCACATTCTTATGAATAATTTTGACTGTTTGGATCATTGTTTAACTACTAATAAAAAAGCAACTTGACTTCACAACATCCCTAGCAGCTACCAACTGCTCCTCTGCAGAAAGTTAGACTAAATTAGTCCTAGCCTCAGTATCCATAAACTCCCATGTGCATTTACTAGTCACAACAGTATATATCCCTCTTCCTTCCTCACTAGTACTGTTTGAAAACACAGTAACTAAAATAAGACATGCTAATAAAAGCAATAAAATAGTCATCTTGGATGACTTCAGAATAAATCTCCTTTTCAGATGGGTCACCCGACCTAATTCCTTTCTCTCCCAATATAACCTAAAACACTTGGTTACCACATTCACTAGACTATATAACTTCATGAAAGATCTCCCTACTTGATGTCTTCACCACCAACATGCCACACAGACTGTTTGAACTTTCATCCTTACCTAGCAGTCAGAGTGACTATTCCCCAATGCAGGGTACACTACAATACAAAGACCCACAGTTCACCAAGTATAACTGAAAGAAGATAAATATCTGACACCAGGGAAGAAGTATTTTCTAATATGTACAGATCTGAATGGTCTTCTCTGTACCAGGCAGATGATCCCTCTTCCACATTCAGTGTATTTAACTATGTTACCAAAGCCACCTTTCCTAAACACTTCCCAACAACTAGAAGGCAGTTTAAGAGGCAAAAATGTCCCTGACTAGATTTAGCCATAAAAAAGATCATTAGAGACATTAGAGACACGAATAAAGCCTGACTGTTTGAAAACCTCTCAAGAGTATACAAGATTACCAAATCCCCCTTGCCATATGATGCACCTGCAAACTAGAAATAAAAACAGCCAAGTCCTCAAATCTGTATTCAAAGCTACAAACCTAAATAGTTCAGCCTAAACAGTTCTGGATAATTCCAACAATCAAAAAGAACATGCTGGGATACAATCTGCAATCCAATAAAGCCAATTTATTCAATGAAAAACACAATACCATGTTGACCTAGGTTTCGTCTGCATACAACAAGACTTCTTCAGAACAAAGAACAGACTCATTCATCTGTTTAAATACCCACCCTAATGAATAATAAACCAATAGAAACAATACATTTAAACCATCATTCAAATGATTTTTGACTTTTTATTCAAGGGGGTTATGTGAAAATGAGCTATTTCGCTTTTAAGTTCTTCTATTGGGATTAATTGGTGGATTTTTGAGTTCTGGATAATTGCTGCAAACATTGCTTATTGCTCCAGTAACTCATCTAACAACAGTAACATTAAATCTAGTATAACCATACTCAATAACGTAAAACACTAATGAACTCTCCTGTCAATTTAACTACTGTGGATAACTATTCTTATATAATCAACAGTTTCATAACTTCCGCATCCCTGAGCCAAAACTCTACAATTCCCTTCACCACCACACCTCCACTCCCGAAATTACTCTCCTTCAACTAACCTATCATTATCCTGAGCTCCCTCATTCTACTTTAGAGAAATATCTGCTAAATCTGTCAGCAACTATTAGGGTCTATATTAAAACGATGAAAGTTCAGAATTTTGAATGCTCACATGATCGGAAATTCAGGAACTAGATGTTATTTTTTGATCATAGTACAGTGAAGATTAGAATATTTGCCCTTTCCTCACGGTAGTGCAATCGTTGAGTTGGAGTATATATTTAGTGGGGGGTGTGGGGGCACAGCCCCCCACAATACCGATTTTGAGTTCTTGAATTTCCACTCATGTGAGCGTTCAAAATTCTGAACTTTCGTCGTTTTAATATAGACCCACTTATTATAGGTTCATAAGTGTTTACTAGGCTAACAGCCACAAGGGCCTCTTTAATTCTAGTCATGCATCCCAAATCTCTGAAAAGTTCTGATACCCTTGATAAGTGTAAGCATGGGCATGGGAGATGAACCATTTACAGGTTACCTGTGTCCATTAGAGACATAGGTGCCAACCCAGGGGTGAATTTCTGGTTTCCCATCCAATTACCCAAGTTGCAATTGAATTGCGTTAGGGAGGAACTCTACTTCACATGGATGGGGAGCCTGTTCCATAGGTGGGGTAGTCTCTGGGATACATACCTATCTCACCAGCAGGTCCTATTTATATCACAGGCAAGGTTTAAGTCTTTAGAATGGGTAATTCTGGTGCTGTTTCTTTTGTGGATATGTAGGAGGTTCATCAGAGTGAGGTCTGACAATGCCCTGTATGCCAGGCATAGATCTTCCCTCAAAAGCCTGTAGGAAACATAATACAGGGGTAGGGCCTTGAGGCAGTCTGCATAAGACTTATTACTTATGCCCTATATTTTTTTAGTGAGGAATTTCTGTGGACATTCCAGTTGTTGGTTATGCCTGGTTAGTACCAAAGGGGGAATTGTGCTCAATGATAGGTCTGATGAATACCGAATACAGTGGAACAATGACTTCTGTGGACTTAGATGCCATACCTTTGTTTATAAGTTCCACATCTTAGAATGATTTCCTCACCACTGTAGACATGTGATAATCAAAGGGTAGATTACTATCTATGTGTGTCCCTAAGTCCCTGATTACTGGGTCAACTCTAAGGGGTGTGTTGTCAATATGATAGTTACCAGGGATGGAGGACTTCCCAAAGCATACTATTATGCATTTCTTGGCATTTAGTTTTAGTCCATGGCTCTGACACCAGTTGTTTGTCTGTGTCATCCCCTCCAGGAGAACATTTGTTTCAGTGTGAGATTCAATGACAGCTCCTAATTTGCAATCATCTGCAAATTTAGTCAGCCAGAGACAACTGACATTGGCCTTGACTACTGAGAAGTAAATGACAAAAAGGAGCAATCCCAGGACTGATCCCTGAGGGACTCCACTTGTGACTGGCCTCTTTGTAGAGGTGAACTCCCCAGTTCTAACTTCCTGGGTCCTGTCTGTGAGCCAACTGGCTACCCACTGGGTGACATATGGGTTTGTACCTAACCTCTTGAGTTTGTCAACAATGCTCACATTGGGGTATTGTGTCAAATGCCTTGGCCAGGTCAAAGTAGGCAGTGTGAACAATTTCTCCCTCATCCATTGCTTTGATGACCTTCTCAAAGTCTACAAGGTTGAGTAGACATGATCTGCCCTTGATGAAACCAACCTGGGTTGGGTCCAGTGTCTGGAGGTTTACTATATCTCTATTGATCATCTCCATGATAATTCTTTCCATGGCTTTACATATAAGACTCGTGAGACTTATGGGTCTGTAGTTTCCAGGGTCTGTAGATGGACCACCTTTGTGCATAGGAATGACTGTTCCATTTCTCCATTCATGAGGCATGAAGCCAGTTTGGAGGCTACAATTAAATAATAATTCCAGAGGCCCTGATAGGTCATGTTTCATGCTATTTAGAAAGCATCCTGGGATATTGTCTGGGCCCCTCTTGGTCTTAGAGAGAGCATTAAGGACCTGTTCCCTAGTGATAGTAGGGGTGTTATATTCAAAGATATTTTCTGAGGGAAGGTTGAGGGGGAGAGAGGAGTAAAGTTGGAGCTGAATTTATCAGCCAGGAGGTTTGCTATATCTTCTGGCTCAATTAATTAAGAATCGAAACACTAAATTCAACCCAAATGTTATTCGCATACCTAAGCATTCTTTAAAATGTCCACCAAACTTTTATATCTCTAGCGTATACCTTCATCCTCTGTATCACCACAGGGAAATTCCAACCTTGTTTAAACATTCTTTCATAATCCCTAATCCAAAGTCCTCTACTGCTTCCTCTCTTAAAATTTCTGTCCATCATCCATCTTCTGTTCATTCACTAAGACATCTGTAAAATTAATATATGACCAGATTCTTAACTACTTCAACAAATACAGACTTCTAACAGATGTCTGTCATGGCTTTAAGAGAGGTATAATATACTAACAGCAATATATACAGTGACTAACAAAATCTTTTCTTCCATGGAAACAGGCTGGATGACTTGTGCGATTTTTGCTGATCTTTGCAGAGGCTTTGAAAGTGTAGGCCATGCAATTCTAAAACAAACACATGGTCACCAGACTCACAGGATTCATTGGCAACACAGTCATTGGGTGAAGGCAGGTACAGTGAGGCAACCTAAGTACAAACAGTGGCACCTTTTTTGTTGGGGTCCCACAGGAAGCCATTGTTGGTCCCATATTATTCTCACTATTCATCAATGATATAAAATTTTGCATTTCACTAGATACCATAATTCTATATACAGATTACATAATCTTGTACAAAAATAGTTCCTCCTCTACATCTGTCAAAACAGACCTTCAGATGGACTTCTCTAACCTTTTAATTTGTCTTACCAAAAACAAACTCTTAATGTCTCCAAACTGTAACCCTGTTCTTCAGCTCACAACAAAAACTTTCAACCACCTTTCCTTTACATATTAGAACTCAAAGTAAGGAATCTCTTTGGATAATTGAAAAGTACAAGTATCCTGATCTTGTATTAGATCAGTCCATACCATTCAAAAGCCACACTGGTTTGTAGTTTCAAAGGTTACTGCCAAACTTAAAGCCTCCTATTCCAAATCAAATCACCTTACCAGAGATCTAAAAAGGCCCTTGCAGAAAATGTCTTTATATCACAACTAGAATACTGTGCATACTATCCTCACCCTGTATTCAGTCAACCACACTAACAAAATTCAGACTACTTGCACAATCTATCCATCATTTATTCTCCCTTATGATTAAAATCCTGAATAATAATTTCTGCCCTTCCCTTAGAAGCAAACTACAAATCAAGCCTCTTTCTTTGTCTCTCAAAATTCAGGACAACAGTTTTTCACTTATCAGACACTTCCTTAAGGCTCATTACTAGTGAAAAAGGTTGCAACAAAATTATCCTCACAAACTGTTACCATCTTCCTGCAAAACACTGGCAGATAACCAACTACTTCAGGACAAAAAGAAATTTAGATTACCTTAAAATACAAACAAACAGCTTCTTAACTACTATCCTAGCTTATCTGCTTACCCCCTTTCTTCTCCGAAATACCAATTCTGACAAATGTTCCTATTACTCTCTTGAAGGAAAGATCCTCACTTTATAGATATGTACATTTGTAAACAGTAATGGTTTCCTTCTATACTATACCATAAAACTGTTATATGCCAAATGCTTTTAAAATCTATTACTAGATTACTAGATCCCTGTTGTATGTTCCACACCTTATAATAAATGAGTTACCGTGTTTGTCACTTCTCACCTATACAGGCAAATTTTGTGTTTTTAAAAACAAAGGTCTATAACTCTTCTGTAAAATCTGTTTTTTTTTTTTTTTTTTTTTTTTTTTTTTTTTTGCTGTTTCTTACTAAATCTCTGTATGTTTGTATTTATAAGTAAGTATCTGTATTGTTGCACATTGGCACTTGAACCCTGGCTGAAAAGGGTCCTCAAACCAGTCCATTCACCAGTTTACCAAAGAAAAAATAAATTAATGAATTACCATCCTCCCTTAAAACTAGCCAACCTTCCCATTTTTAGAACTCAGAACTCCATGCATGTGTGTATATGTGGAGTTCCAATTGCATTAAAGAAAAAAGTCAGGTGACACAACTGGTCTAGTTTCAGAACAGCTCAGTCTTTATTTATAGGAAAACAAACGTTACCTCCTGTTATTTCAGGAGTGTAGGAACAACCTTTCTATGGTACCAGATTGTTCAGCTAGATGAAGCAACATGCAGATTTCACCATTTTCTCATTCTACATCAGGTGATTTATGCAGCCTGAGTCAGAAGTAAAACAGTGAAAAAATGACATGGAATGGCTTGCTGCCAAAAGTGCTAGATCAGAAGCTGGATGCCATTGACAGCAAGTCTGTAGTACAGGAAATATTTTTTGTATTGTGTGTGTGTGTGTGTGTGTGTGTGTGTGTGTGTGTGTGTGTGTGTGTGTGTATTGGGGTTGCAGTGTATGGCACTGAATGGATCTGACAGCAATGATCTGAAATACATTTCTGTGGCCATAATATGTCCATTTATTCATTGAACTGATAAAGTCAAAGGTTTAAATTTTAAAGAACTTGATGTTAAGAAAGTTGGTGTTAGCACATGATACAGGGCACATTAACAATATAAATTACATTGCAATATCTACTGGCAAGACAGAATGGTTAGGAAAGGTGGTGGAGTCACCATTATGTACTCTGAACACCTCAATCTATTCCCCCCTACTCATAACCCATCCAAATTTCCATCCTGCCAAACTACTTATACTAAACTGTCACCTTAAGCCACAAAATAAATTTTCCTTAGCTGCTGTCTATATACAACCAGGTAATAACATTCCCATCCTCAAATCCATACTGTCATAGTTATCACTCAATATCAGCTGTAAAACATTCTGTTAGGAAACATTAACATCGACTGGCTAAAACTATCTACAACCAGTCCATCTCTCACCATCAACCTACATGGCTTTCATCAGCTACTTACTACACCAACTAGATTCAATAAAAAAATAATAGTAGCTCCACTGTTCACTGGTTCCTAACAACTGACCCTAACCTGTGTCAAAACCTTACTACCCTACCAGAATCCCTTTCGTGACCACCTTTCTATCCATGTTCTTAGCCACGCTGTTCAGATACCTAAATACTATCTCTATAACGTTTGCTGCAATCTCACCATTTTTAACAGTGAGACCTTTAATCACATACTAAACTCTATAGACTGGTCAATTATGAAACAAATCCCTCTAAATGATGCTGTACTTCATTTCAATCACACTTTTTTCTCCATTCTTGACTCCCTGGCACCTCTCAGAAAATTAAGAATCAAAACAAACCATACCTCCTGGCTCTCAAAAGATACACTCACTCTTATGAAAAAAGAGACAGCACCTGGAAACAATGGAATAAAACTAAATCACCTTCTCTTCTCCATACTTATAAACAACTATGTAATCTGGCTAAAAAACACATCAATACAAATAAGAAAAATTTCTACTGCAATGGCCAACTCACTCATAAGTCTAACTCAAAAAATGCTGGCACCCTATTAATAAGATCTTGTACCCAGGCAACACTTCCACCCCCAATCCCTACCCCAATAACCCCCCCCCCCCTTGAAACTGCCACACTTCTAAATTCATACCTCATTGAATCTATTCACAAACTCACCTGCAATGGTCACAACAATAAATGCACACACCCCACTCCACATTTCACAAATACTCCCTCTTTCACATTCAACCCCATCCCGACATCTTACATCAGATCTCTCCTGCTTAGCTGAAGCCATGCTCCCCCTCTTCTGACAACCTTCCCCCCTCTTTCTTAAACTAGACACTGACTCAATACCCTACCCTGTCTCTATCCTGATCAGTAGATCTATTCAAGAATCCACCATCCCAGATATATGGAAATCATTCTTTATCACTCCATTACAGAAGGGAGGCAACAGCAATGAACCATCCAACTACAGACCTATTGCTATCCTCTCTCTGCTATCTAAACTCCTTGAAAAATCCATTCACAGACAGCTGTTAAGTGCCTTCTAGATAATAACCTCCTAACCCATATGCAGCATGGTTTCAGACCCCATCATAGTACATCTACTGTCCTTTACTCAAACCGTTGCCAAAGCCATGGACAAAACTTTACTAATTTCTTTCCTCTTTCTTGACCTTTCTAAAGCATTTAATGCCATATCATGCTCCAAACTTCTTGATAAACTATCACAACTCAACTTATCTCCCTCTACTATTAAATGGTTCACTAGCTATCTCACTAACAGACAACAGTCAGTAAGATGGCAGGCTACCTGCTCGCCTTACTTACCAATCCAAACTGGGGTGACTCAAGGCTTGATTCTTGCCCCTCTACTCTAATATTTTCACAAACCAACTGCATACTTCCTGTACAGCATCCTCCCTGACACAGTATGCAGATGACCCTATCCTTGTTACCTATTCTGACAGTTTCTCTAACCTCATCTTTACAACTGAGCATAGCTTCCTATCAGTAGAAAAACAAAGCTACTACTCTTTTTTCCAAAAACCCTCTATAACCTCAAAACATCCTTCACAATTTCTTCTCTCAACAATACCATCATACAGCCTGACCCACATACTAAACTTCTTGGTGTTATCGATACCCATATTCAGCACTGTATCAAAAAGACCAATCAAAAACTCTGCCTACTCTACAGATATAAACAAAAAACCTAGCCCCTGACTGTAGGCATAAACTACCTCAGGCCTTCCTCCTTTCGTGTCTACTTTATCCCTCCTCCATCTTTTCACATCTACAATCTACCTTTTTGTCTAAATTCTGTCATACTATAGTATTGCAAGATTTACTAGTAACCAATCTTACAAATCTCATCACTTCCATGTACTAAAACTACTCCAGGGGCTTTACTTCCCCCAGCACCTGCTTCAGTCTCAGCTGCAAATGACTCATACTCTACTCTTAAAACCCCTTTCCTGTCCTGCTCTATCCTCACTAATATTGCATTATACCTTTCCCAGAACTTTCCACAGCTCTGACCAGCTCCTTCTGGACATATAACAAAAACATTGGTAAATTGCTTTACAAATATAGTATTTCCCATGCATGGAACTAACTCATCCTTAACAATCCGAGTCATTTCTAACATAAATCTCTTTAAATCCGAACTTAAAACTTTTCTCCTATACACCAACATGTGTCACTGCAATGATCCCACTTAAATCCCACCTTACCACCTCACTACCTCTCCCACTTTTAACACCCACCTATTCCAAGTGTCCTATCTCATTTGCATCTCTTTCTCTTTTTGCTGATTTAAAAAAAAAAAAAAAAACATTTGTACTGCATGTTATGTACATTATTGTAATGTTTATGTAAACTTCATTCTCAGGCCTTTTGTAAATGTCTAATGTTCTCATGTAAAGCACGTTAATGTAATGTTTGCATAAAACTTCATTTTCAGATTTTTTTTTTTTGTAACTTTGTAATAACTGTCTGGAGCTTTTCTCCTTGGGTCTCCACTGAAAACGGGCCACTAGTTCAGTTGGACTAACCTGGTTAACAAATGACAAATAAATGACAAACAAAAATCAAGAGAGCCACTAATTCTTTGTATAAACATAATTCTAAATTTCCAGGTCACATGTTTTAGTTTTTGTGTCCTGGAAAAAATAAGGAAGGGTCCAAGGGGAGGACCCTAGAGGGAGACCTTGAAGCTTCATGAATTGAAATAGCAGATTTGCTTGGAAGCTGATGTTCCCCTGGGGATCAATGATATAATTTCAATACATGTTATTTGAAAGTGAGGGCATGTGAATTGTGAAAGATAATCTTTCGAGTTTTTAGAAGTGTAGTCCTGGATAGGACAAGGTTTAGGTATGTAAAAAAAAAAAGATATATGTATGTATTTGTATATACTTATTGTGGCAATATTTTATGGAATTTTTGCACCAACTGTTACTTTTCAGAATAAAGTTTCAGATGTATTTTTTATGTATCTTTTATGAATTTGTTGTAAATTTTACTGATTTAAAACATTTATTTTCTGGTGGAATGTATGTGTGCCATTCCTGTGTGACTGGTGGTTTCTTAGCATGTGATCAGTGCACTAGGTTATATCTATGGGATTATGTAGTAGGAAACTGGTTCTGATGAAGTCTTAGTTTAATAAAGATGAAAGAACATAACCTTTTCAAATGTATGCCATGGCCATTTGCTCTTGGTAACACAACAATTATGGTTTTCTAGTTTGGGATTTTGGTTGCCTTGCTGTTCATTATCTGATATTAAAAATAATTAATTTTTTTATGTACTGCTAATGCACCCTACTAATGCATTTATACCCTAGTCTTCATACTATATTTCACTTAGCAGACTGAAACAGCATACTTAATTGTAATTGTTCTATTAATTCTGCAAAGTGAACCCTCCTTTTTATTAGGACAGTGGTTGTCAGGAGAGCTTCATGTAACTCATTTCTTGTACTGTTCCTTTACACCAGTGATTAATTGACTTTAATGCAATCTTGTACTACAGGCCAGCCAGCCAAACAGTTGTTACAAATGAACTTAAACTATCCGTTCACTAAAATATGTGCCTTTGTAAATTTATATATACCAACTCTCTTTTTCCATTCTCTGCAGAAAACCTAATAAAATTCTTCAGGGGTGGACTGGGAGAAATATTAGACTCTGGCAGCTGAATGGGAGGGGTCATCCATAAAGGCATGGGGTTAACTTCACAGGGCGGAGCTATGGTACAGTTGGATCAATACTGATCATGCTTACCATATGACATAAAATAACTGCTCAATCAATATTGCACATAGGGTTGCCACCTTTCATAGTGACTAAAACCGAAGTAAAGCCACACCCCTCACGCCACCAGTAACCCCGTCCATCCCACTCCTCCCTGCACACATTCCGCCCATTTTGTGATGCCGTGATGATGTCACCTGGTGGGGAATGCCCTCTTTTTCTGTTCCTGCTGTGTGCTTTTGGCTGATTTACTATACTTTTCTGTAAAAAAAGCATAGTAAATCAGCCGATTTACAACCTCTGATAGTCTGTTTCCTTTTTGAAACAGGATACTGGAGTTTGTACAGTGTTTTTTGACTACCGGAGAACCAGTTTGATTACTGGATAGTCTGGAAAAAAAACAGATGGGTGGCAACCCTAATTGCACATGCTGAATAGTCTACCAAATACTAAACTAAATCACATTTCAGAACTAATGAGATGTTTGGGTTATGCTATAACAGCACAAAACCTAAACATCTTAAACAGTAAAAAAGTAGTTGGTCTTTTTTTTTTTCAAAACAAGTTTATTGTTTTAACATATAAGAGAAATATCATAACAATTTTATACAAATAATTAAAAATAGGTATTATTATAATATTCAACAAAACAACTAAAGTATTTACAAAGACATCCACTACAATCAGATCAATTAATTAAACTAAAATACTGTGCTATTGAAATTAGAATTTTTTTAACAAATTTTGTAAATTATCCCATACAATAAAATGTGATGTTTTTCTAGTTGTTCTCATTCTAATTGTGCTTATTTCCATATGACACATTATATTCATAACATTTTAAATTCATTGAACGAAGGAGGTGTATCTGAAATCCAATTTCTAGTTATTATTTTCCTAGCCACTGCTAGGATAGACCATAACAAGGGAAGCTTAATCTTTTAACACATTGAGGTACAGGTGTATTGAATAATATAAGAGACTTAGAAATAATGAAATTATCTGTAAAAAGAGCCTGCAAAAATTCATTAATTGACTTCCAGTATTCTTTCAACTTCATACAGTCATAAAACATATGAGCCCAGTCAGCATTAATTTCTACATTACATCTCTTACATAGATTATCTTTATTATTAATTGTATTCATCATCAAAGGTGTATAAAAGATCTATGTAAAAATTTCCATGTATAAAGTCTCCAGACAATGGAAGATGTAGTTCTATAAGCAGATTCCAATATATATTGTTTATCTTGTTGAGTTGGTGGGTCCCCATTAATAGAGGTGAAATAATTCCAGTATGAATCTACATTGTAAAAGTTTCTTGTCTGATAATTTTATGTATATATGAAAGTTTACCTTTATCAGAAACTTTATGCTGTAAATTTATTATCAAGTAATCAATCAGTTTTGGAATAGATTCTTTAACTGTTATAGACATTAGATCTATTCTATCAATGAAATGTTGTCTAAAGATCTGAACCTCTAACCAGCAAGTTTCTCTTAGATCAAATTCTTGTTTTAAGAAATCTAGATTTTTAACTTTATTATCAGATATCAGCTGATACCAGTACTTTAGATTATTATCTATAGCTAAATGAGCTCCTTCAGAAGTAGATGACATAAGCATACCCTGAGTATAAATTATAGGGAATACAATAAAATTCCATTCCCTATACTTAGGATACATGAATATAAAGTTACGATAACTAATAATAATATTTAATGGGTAACAGACCATATGTTTAGGTGTAATAGGTGAAGTACAAAATTCCTTTAGCAACCACAACTTGGAGTTATTTATAATCATATTTTTATGTGTTAAGGAGATTTTCATGAAGTGCATGCTAATTAGCTCCCAATAATCTTTCCATTTTGCGACATATGACCGATCTATTAATAAAGTAATAACTTTTATAATAGAAGAGATAATTTATAAATTAAAGTCTGGAAAAGAAATACCCCCTTGAGACCAGCTATTAGTATGTTTCTTTAATGCAATCCTAGGTCTATTAGGTGCCCATAAGAAATTTAACATTAGTGTATTCAGTTTCTTGATAGTTATTATTGTAGGTGAAAGTATTATTGATTGTATTAAGTATAAAATCTTGGGGAATATTATCATTTTAATAATTGTAAGTCTCTCCTCCATAGTAAAAACATATTATTCCAGGTATTAAAAGGTTTTGTATATTAAGAAAACAGGTATTATAGTTATTATATATAATAGATTTAATATCTTTAGATAGTATTATACCTAAATAAGTTATCTGACCTGAGTTGGGTACATATTTAGTAAAATCACTAATGAGAGTATTTTTCGTGTATATATAGGTAGTATTTTAGTTTTTTCTTCATTGAATATTAAACCAGAAATACTTTTAAAATTCATCATTTTATCAAATAAAGACTGCATAGAAGAATTAGATCCTGCTGATGTAATTAGAACATCATCTGCAAAAGTTGAATTTTTGATGTTGTATTTTCTTCTATTTCAAAACCCTCTATATCAGTACTGTTTCTAATCAAATTAGCCCAAGGCTCCATTACTAAAGTGAATAATAGTGGAGAAAGTGGACATCCTTGCTTTGTACCTTTAAGAATGGGTATTTTTTGTGAAACATATGTTCCTACCTTAATATAAGCCAACGTTCCTTTGTATAAATGCTCAATTAAATTTACAAATGCATCAGAGAATTTGTGCATTTCAGTAAGGTAAACAGATAGTCCCAACTTACTGAATCAAATGCTGAACCTATATCAAGACTAATAAGTGTTAAATCTTTCTTTTTCCTATTTGCAAAATCAATTAATGTTAAAGTTCTTCTTATATTATCAAAAGTATTTCTATTTACAATGAAGCCTGTCTGATCTATGTCTATAATGCCGGGGATAATTGTCTTCAACCTATCAGCAAAAATACTCATAAACATTTTATAATCAACATTAAGTAATGAGATGGGTCGATATGAAGAACATCTAGTTGGATCTTTATTAGGTTTTAAAATTGGTGAAATAAATGTATATTGCCAAGATGGGGATGTTATTAACTCAGTTTGGGCCAGAATAAAAACCTTATGTATTAATGAATATGTAGTTTTAGAAAGGATTTTATATATCTCTGGTATAATACCATCATTACCCGGTGCTTTGTTTGATTTAAGCTTATTTATTTGTGTAATAACTTCTGTATATGAAATACTCTTGTCCAATAGTTTAATCTGTTGTTTATTAAGCTTTTTATTCATGTTTGTGGTTATAAACTCCTTTATTTTATCTTTAGGTTCCATGTTAATGTTGTTATGGTTAATCTTGTGAAAGTGATTTCTAAATTCATCCAGTATTTCTGGTATACTAGAAACATTCTTGTCTTTCCTTAGAGAAAAGATTTCTTTGATATGGTTTTGTTTATTCAATCTTTTGTTTTATTTTTAAGTCTATGTAAGTATTTGGGGCTTATTGAATAAGACAAAAACTTGTATTTCTCTAAAGTTATTTTAACTTTATGAGTTAAAATTTCTTTGTATTTCCCATTTAGTTTGTTTATTTCTTCAATAACTTTCTTGTCCATAATATTTTCTTTATTATTATGTTTATAAGAGTCTAGTTTACTTTGAATATCTAACAATTCCTTATCCCAAGATTTCCTTTTGTTATTATACCATCTGATACTTTGTCCATATAGATATGATTTTAAGGCATCCCAAACATAGACAATGGAGACTTCAGGAGTATTATTTATGTCTAGAAAATGTTGTACTTCTGAAAGTATATATTCTTTATAGTCTTTTAGCTGAGTTAAGTATGCTGGTATCCTTTTGATCTGAACATTATGAGTATTTTTTATCATGAATTCAAAAGCAATTGAGTTATGATCAGATATAGGACATGAAATGATTTTGGAAATAATTAAATCTGTTACCATCTGGTTAGAAATAAAGACCCTATCTATTTTTGAATAAGTTTTGTATCTGTTAGAAAAAAAGGTTTATGGTAATGATTTTGACTCTATCTGATTATTAATATCATTCAAATGATAAGAATTAGCAAAATCATTTAAATGTTTTGCATTAGATGTAATTCTTCTTTCTTTATAGTGGTAGTATCACTTTCATGTAGTATACAATTAAAATCACCAGCTAAAATAATATCCCTATAGAGAATGATATGATCTTATCAATATGATGTTTCACTGTATTAATACCAATTCCAGGTATCCAATATACATTAATTAAAGTGTAAGTCTTCTCATTAATTTGTATTGTAACCATACAAAACATTCCTTTGTCATCCCGATAAGACTTAATGGTTTTAGGAATGGGCATACTTTTATTCCATAAAATAGCCACTCCTCTTTTTTCTGAGTGTGCTCTGAACTAACCAATACTGTATACTTATTAGTGGCTAGTTTATCAATATCTTTTTTCAAGAGATGGGTTTCTTGCAGGAAGACTAGATTGGCCTTGTGTAGATTAATGTATCTTATTAGGCTTGCCCTTTTACACGGATTATTCAATCCATTAATGTTTAAAGAAATTCCTTTTAAAGATGTCATTTGGCATTTTTAAAACTCAAGAATCTTATGATCGAAATAACAAATAACAAGATAAATAATGTTACATCTCCTCTTTTAGGTGTACCTTTAAATATAGCTGTATTTATTAAATCTCTTATGGGATTTTGTATAGGATTCAATTTTGTTTGTAGTGACAATGAGTGTACAAAATATATTGTGGATGTCAAAACTATATACATATAACAATGAACAAGTGAAAATAATGTAAGGATTAAACCTTGCATCCCGCCTGGAGTTGAAAACTCCAACTTAGAGCAGTATTTACTACTCAAGTTAACCCCCTACCCTAAGCAGCAGTACCTCAGCTACCACCTTATCAATTTAATACTAGTTATATTTAACTGAGGTTAACAGTTTTCAATTCAATTATCTATCAAGACAAAACTACACATTTGGTAAAACAGCATCATATAAACTAAAATAAACTTTTTTTTTTTTTTTTTTTTTTTAAAACTGTTCATACTATTATATAGATCTATGTAATATATAACACTTGTATTCTAATAGCATTCAAATAATCTTAATGTTAGAAATCAAGAGGAGAGAAAATTATGTTCTAACATTCATTTAAATCAAAAACTTTGGCTAATATGATTCAGACATTACATGCATTAAGATGCATCTATTTTCTGTCATGTGAATTCTATCAACAGCTTCCAAAAAATCTTGAATTGTTTGTATATGAGCATTTACTTAAACTCATTATTGTCAATAGAGTAAAATATTGTATTCATAAAAATTATTATAAATCATATTGCATAGTTATGCAGATTCTCAGAAACACCTGCGTTATTACCTAAAAAAAAAGCCATCACACACATAAACACAGACACACACACACACACACACACACACACACATACATATACACATACACATATATACATACATACACACACACACACACACACACACACACACACACACACACACACACACACACACATACACACACACACATACACATATATATATATCAGATCTCACTGAGTTGTGTCTTTGTAGAGCACTATCCTACTTGCTGTCCCTAGAATAAATCTGTCTGCTTTATACAAAATAATGCACAGCAAACACATATTATTAACCAGATTTTACAATCATGCTAACCTACTGCTTTAAAATATATCACATGACATTTCTTCCAGAATAGAGTTATAAGATTATTTATGCTTGTCAATCAGATGAATTAAATGAGTTATAGTAAAGTATATGTTTGGGACACAAGTTTTTAACACAGATTATTATGCTACTGTTAAGTAGATTTTCAAAAACATTTAAATAAATGTTTCATTTTCTATGCCTTCTAAAATAAGATATTTACTTGCTACAAGAAACTACATCATCTAAACTCATCATAACTGACATATTTTATGAATAGAGTATTTTTCCTGAATCTGTGGTGTGTCAGTGTGATAACCTTGTCAATGTTTATACTAACTGCTTTCAGTTTCTCTGTGAGAATTCTGTGATTTGAAAATTCTGAGGTAACTCAAGGACATTGTGCATAAGACAGCCCACATCCCAGATTGTCTCTCTTAACATTTTGGCGGGAAACTTATTAAAAACTAGTGACAAACATTTATTTAGCAGTGTAAATGCATCTAAACATGACATAACCTCCACAATGTATTCCACAGATCATCACAGCCTCTATGCAAGTGAAATTAAACTCAAAATTACCAACAAGCAATAAAACTCAGCATTCTTCTCCCAACTCAATTTTCATACAAATCCTATTATTCACTGTGCCCACACAGTCAAAAGCATTTCTATATATTAATAAAGAAAAGAAAAGAGAGTAGAAAATAAAAGGAGTGAGGCAGAAATAAAAAAATGTAAGAGAAAGCTGTAAGAAGTATATACAATGGAATGTTACTTACTGTTTATATTAATAGAGTTAAAAATAAAACATATTATTTACTCTTATTTAGTTCTGATTATTATTAGTTAAAGCATGACAGATTATTTACAAACAAGCATAAGCAGTATAATCAAGAAAGTATAATTAGAAATAGCATTTGAAGAACTTATAAACTTTTACAAGAAATAAATATGTTATTATTCTATTAATGATATTTTCATTCCTGTTCTCTCCCTGCCCTCCCCCACCCTTTACCCACTACATAATCTAAATAGAATGTCATTGTTTAAACAAAGAAAATAATAAAAGAAGAAGGAAAAAAAAAGATAAAGATAAAAAAATGTATCAAATTACTAACCTTACTTTTTTCAGAAAGGTATTTTAAGGAGAAATTGGAACCTGTTCATGACAGAACAAGGAGTCCATGAAAAACAAGGAGACGGTCCACAATTTGTTTACAAAAAAGGTAGGAATCTAAAAAACATTTTAGAAATGGACCTCAAGCCATTTTGTAGAACAGAAGGTACCTATAAATGTGAAAGTTGCAACTATTGTAAATACATAGCAACAGGAAATAAACTGGAGATAGGTACCAGGAGATTTGAACTAAAATGTTGATTTAATTGCAATTCTAGATCTGTGGTTTACCTAGCAGCCTGTCAGGTCTGCCCAGCCTTTTATGTGGGAAAGACCGACAGGAGATTAAGGGAAAGAGTATACGAACACACTTACCACATTCGGAAAAAGACCCCAACAAATGCTTTAGCTAGGCATTGCATTGAGAACCCCACACATCATTTTCTTTTTAAAGTGATAGGTCATGTTTCTGCCAGTACAAAAGGAAGCCCCCAACATCTAATGCTAGAGAAGCAGGAGCTTCTCTGGCAACTGCAATTGAATTCATATACCCCCCAGGTTTAAATGAAGTAACTTCAATTGTGTATATTTTGAAGCACATTCAATTTTAACACATTAGGAGAATATTTAATTTTAGTTCATTTTTATTACAGTTCAACATGATATTTTTTAAGCTAAGCATAATATTTATGTAGTTTATGCAACATTTACATACACATTTTAACATGTACCATCACGTATTAGTGTGGTTATTTATTTATTTGTTTACTTTAACAAGTAAGATGACAGCGGACTGTTTCTTTAAATTTATGTACAGATTTGTACTCTGATTTGTATTCAGTGATGTCATTTTAAAGAATATGGTGATAGGTTTAATGTTTTTAATTGGAGCCAGCTGAATTGTACTTAAATGAAATAAACTTGTATGTTATTTGTCTGAGGAAGTCTACTATTGTGGAGATGAAAAGCGCTTTACTTTAATAAACCGGTGTTAACATAAGTGTTGTGGTTCCAGTGGTTGTTTTTCTGGATTGTCGGCTAAAATAAATAGTGCTATATTGATCTATGTGTGTGAAATAATAAAAATCACATTCAAAATGTACACCTGCACCCTACTTCAAACCCACAACCATTGCACCTGCAGACCACTTCATCAACCTGCCAAGCCACACAGCTGTCAATTAACATAGGTGTTTTAAGCAATTATAGTATGCGTGTGTCAGTAGAGCTGCGCATAACACAGTGTCACGCAAATTTGCTTAAAGAAAAATGGAAAAAATGGGTCAGTAACTTGATGTCTGGTATAGGAATACATCACTAAAAGCCTGACGCAGAATGCTGGATGTAAGTGAGGTATCTAACAGCAGGTAAGTGTGCACATCTATCTGCAGCATTTAAATATACACCTGCTATAATATTAATGGAAAGTAAGTATGTAACTGGGACTCTGGTAGAGAAATATAGCACTATAAAACCATACACATAAGAATAGATGTACATGAGGTATGTAACAGCAGGTAAGTGTGCAATTATATGTTGCAAAATACACAAGCTGTAACAGTGACTCAGGAGCTCAGTCTGTTAAATGCTTTACAAACACTAATTTTTTGTACACATGGTCCTTGCTTCAAATCCAGTGATATGTAGCACTTAAAATACATGTTGGGGTACATCACCATTGTGAATTCAGTAATGAATGACTATGTCATCAACCATTTATCCACCCAAAGCATTTTAGGTGGAATGTCTACTGTTCAATGATGGAAGTCATAGGCTTGCAAATAGGAATGCACTTGACATATTCATATTACAACAATATGAAGTTCATAAAGTATCAGGTCATGCATTGCTAACCATTCACAAAGGATTTTAAGTCATGTAATACAGATGAGGCCCAGTAATATCAAACTGCAGTGCACAACCATTTCCTACTGATATTACATATAAGCAAAGAGCAACGAACACACACGTATGGAATTCATGCTAGTAACAAGGGTTGCAAACACACATGTTCCAGATGACAACCATAACCTAAAACATGGCCTGGCAGTTGGCCAAATGATTGCCAAAATGATAAATGTACCCTCTTCCTTGTTCAAGGACTCAACAAACATATTGCCTTTTACTCTGTTAATGCTACCTTTGTCTAACATACTGGCTGTGAACACAATATCTTGTGGGATGGGTTCCATCAATCAGGCAAAGGCTGTACACCATGGCTGCCACTTTAGACACTATTACTCATAAGTGTTATTGTCCTCCACATTTTGCAGCTTCTTTCACTATGCTTAATGCATGCAGAAACAGCATCAGCTGCAGCCTGTAGCACACACATTTGTATGTAATAAGTATCTACTACACACATCCTCTCTGTGGTGGCATACCATCTGCACCTCAGCATTTCCACTACATCATATAAGAAAGAGGATGGAGTTGACATTGAGGCTTCATATATCCTTCACTACTTGCATGGGAGTGCCCTAATTATACTGTAGATCACCTGTGCATGTTGCAATTAGTGTAAGTCAACCACAGATTGGCTTAGAGACAATCACCTGCTAATGTTCTTAAAAAGGCAAACTCCCAGTCAGGGGAGCCATTGTGTATGAGAGTTACTTCCTATGGTGAACTCATTGGTACAACACATATACATCTGCATCTTTCAAACAAGAAGTATTGTGCTCCATGAAGTATGTTACCTTTGTTTTACAACATTATGCTATGTTTATTTAAACATAGGTTGAATGTGGATTACATTAGTAAGCCATTCATACAACTGCACATGTGAAATGCCATTTAACTGCAGCTATGTAACAACTACAGAGGATGTAGACTACAGCAAGGGTTTAATGCTGTCTGTTAGCTAGGGACACAGGTCTCCTGGATATTGCCTTTATTGGCAGTTGTAATATTATGCAGCTATGTTCTAGCTTTGCAGTATAGACATACATTAATGAGGCAGGGTTTCATGCAATGGGCCACACTACAAGTGGACTCCTGTACTGAGTGTGTGATCATATGTGAGTATCTGTCATGGTACAAGTAGGTGTAGGTCAATATTGCTACTACCCAACTTTCCTCCACACCCTTTGCATGATTTCCACACTGTTGCATATCAGATGTATAATCAAGTAGGGAATACAGATAGCTTCCTTATTTGCTGTATCTGTATACCCACATATGTGATCCTGTCATGTGTTCTCATTATTTTGTATTTCAGGTGATATGCATATCAGACATCGCCCGCCTTTCTCTGAGGCAGAAAATAACCTAATAATAGAGACATTAAGAAAACACTGCCAAGTGTTGCTGTCCAGATGGAGGGCAAATAGGCAAAAGTGACAAGACTTGTGGGCTTAACTGGTGTATAACATCAATGTTGTGGGACACCAAAACCACACATATGATCAGTTGTGACACTGTACCACAGACATGATCCACCTGGCACACAGAAGGGCAGTGGACATGGCCAGGGATCATCAGGTTACTGGTGGTAAGCTTGCAGTGGATCAACCTCTGACAGCATTGAGGAATTCCTAGCAAACCTTGCAACACATGACAGCTCCCAGGCTCCCATAACACCATATGTTGTGGATGTGGGTGCCACCATTTCCACCCAAAAGGAGTGTCCAAGTATGTTTAGTTGTCTCAGCATTGGATTAATGTAGCATTTAGCATGTCAAGCTGTACATAGTTTTACATGGGTGTCATGTGTTTTATGGGGTGGGTAAGTATGCTACCTGCAGTGGTATGCTCATGCAGAGATTGAGACCCACATACCTGTTATCATAGCAGCTAGTGTAACTGGGGGTATTTGGATGCACTACCAGTATTATAGTGTCAGATGTGGTGCTGTGTACATTTCCTCTCCCTCAATTGTTTTGCATGACCATCAGGGATATGAGGAGGCTTTGTCCCTGCCACTGGTAAGCACAAAACATTTTTGTCACAGATGTAGATTTACTTCAAGGTATAAGATAAGTGTCATCCCAGGCCTGCTGGTTGGATACATGTACTGTGTGCTTGAATGATTAAAAATTATGTGAGTGGCCACATACAACAGTGTCATGACCATTTTCCCAACTATCCTTTATGAAATAACATAATGCTTTCTTTAATAAATATTTGCAAAACTTTATTTTTACCAAAGGCTGATGTGAGACAAACATATCCCATGATGGTGTCAACATAGGTATGGCATCGGGATACATAATAAGGTCTGCCACACAGTCAGTGGGGCAAGTCCAGTAAAGTCTGTGGAAGCATCCCCTTGCTTTCCTTAATGTTTAGTCTTAGAGGGATAATACTTACTATTTTGTATAACTCAAAAACAAAATATATGCAAATATTTTTTTGTTGAAGTAGAGATCAAACATAGTAGGATAACCAGAGTGAGCACATTTGTTCTGTACATCATTGATTGTTACAGTTGTTGTGTAACCCTTTTCCCCTGATGTATTCCTGCATGGTTCTTGTGTAGAAGTGTTTGTTTAGTGAGTATGATGTTAAGTACCAGGCCGATCATCTCTTTTTATATATATATATATATACATATATCATACATATATATATATATATATATATATATATATATATATATATATATATATATGTATATATAGATATATATATATATATATAGATATATATATATATATATATATAGATATCTGACAGAAATGGCAATACCATCCTCAGATGACATCTTTGCTGTCCTGACTGTTTTTCGTGTTTCCTTTTGCTGTACCTGCAGTCTGTCTTCCTTGTGCTTTTGTAATTGTTATATTACTTTTCATTGCCTCTTATTATTAATAAATTGTGCACGGTTCATACAAAGGTGTACTGCTTCTGTTATACTAGTTTGAATGTCTCCATTTTCTTGCTTTCTAACAAACCTTTCCCTTTCCTTAACGGTTGCTGTACTGTCCATAACCTGCAGGTGTCATTGACTTGACTGTATTGAATCTGAACACTATGTCACGATGGTGCTATCTTGCATCATTTATGCAAACTAACTTACATATTAAATATATTGGACACACGCTATATCCTGTTGATGTAGACTGCCAAAGTAATACACCAGGGAAGCAAGTGTTGCAGGGCAGCAAGTCCCCACCACCACCTCGATGTCTTTACATTAATGGATGTTCCAAAGTCACTGAATCTCATGACCATTCTCACTTTGCCAGTACCCTCCCTCAGACTGCACATCATTGTTCCAAGAAGTATGTTGAGCTGCACTGTACATGTGATAGTATGGTCAGTGGCTAGTTCAAAGCAGACCACCTTTTTTGCATATTTAAGTGCTTAACAACCATCTTCTGATAAGCACCATGTACAGAGCTTTTAAGGATAAAGGGTAACCACAGCTTGTTTTGTCTGTACGACTGACATTAATTTATGATGCTTATATGAGTTTGACAGAGGCAAGATGAAGGGTAGGTAGAAGCAAAGGAATAAAATGTATCAGGTTGTGTGTGTGTGTGTGTGTGTGTGTGTGTGTGTGTGTGTGTGTGTGTGTGTGTGTGTGTGTGAATGTGTGTGTGTGTGTGTATGTGTGTGTGTGTGTGTGTCACTGTGTATCATGGTGTGTGTGTGTGTGTGTGTGTGTGTGTGTGTGTGTGTGTGTGTGTGTGTGTGTGTGTGTCACTGTATATCAGTGTGTGTGTGTGTGTGTGTGTGTGTGTGTGTGTGTGTGTGTGTGTGTGTGTGTGTTTGAGAAGCCGAAGTAGAGGTATGTACTTCCATTTCATTTCTCCATGACACTCTGAGCTCTCACACCATCCCATAAGAGTACACTTCATAAATGTGGATATATGATCTGACTGTACACACTGTGGTAATATCTAGGCCTTGCAGGTTGGACCACAGTGAGTGATTTCACAATATTGTCAGGACAATTCAAATGGCCATACCTGTACACTATGTACAGTTCTGTAAAATGTCATCATTGTTCCTAACTAATGTATTGCTCATGAGAGTCTGGGTTAAAGAGCTATTATTGTGAAAGATTTACAATTGTGGGTTACAAATTAATGACCTCAGCTCCTACTATATCAGATTGTGGGTTTTACAAGTCTGTAATAGTGACAGCAGTGTATACAGCATAACAGATAGTGAAATATTGTATTGCAGAGCATATTAGTGCTGCTATTAATGTGATACTTCACCCTTTATATCACAGGTGACTTGTGGAGTTGGTCATTGTCCCCTTCACAACCTGAAGTCAGTGTATTTTCAGACTCTAATAATGATGGTGGCCAAAGTGTGGCACATCTTGGGGTTACAGGGGCTGAATCTGTCACAGAGGTGTACATTCTTCATCCACCATCATTATCGCTGTACACAGTCA
The DNA here is from genome assembly GCF_019279795.1 of Protopterus annectens. NCBI lineage: Eukaryota > Metazoa > Chordata > Ceratodontiformes > Protopteridae > Protopterus > Protopterus annectens. The sequence goes on along the minus strand of NC_056744.1, from coordinate 1,512,796,277 downwards.
GTATGCCTATGCATACTCAGTCCCCTGAGGCCACAGATATTGGACAGTCAGAGGGTGGGGACAATGAACAGGGAAGTGTGGGTATTGTGGTTATAGTGAGTGCTGACACTGGCCATATTCAAACAGTTAGTGAGGTTCTACACAGATGAATTGATAGGGGGGCTCGTAGGAGGCCTGCTGTCCCTCCACCACCTGTTGCAGGTGTCTCATCTCATGTCACTCGGTGTATGTTTAGGACCATCATGGAGGCACAGGCATGTTCCAAAATGAACTCCAGATGAATGTTCAGGGTTATGGATGCAGCGCAGTCTGACATCCGTGACTGCCTCCACTGCATTCCTGATACTGTGGAGCAGTTGACTGATACAGTGGAAAGACGTTGGTCTGAGACAGATTGCATACTATCTGCCTTTGAATGCACATTGTCTGTGATGGAACATTTGGTTGGAGTTGAGTGTTGGCCTCATGGATGTAAATCAGCAACTACAACTGCTGAGAGTCCACATGGCCATGCACAAGCACGCTCCTGTAGTGGTAGTACATCCAGCGCTCCAGAGAAGAGTGTGCTGTCCACACCAAGATGTGGCAAGCCATGTGCTTGTGGTCCTGGGTGGTCCTGTGGAAGACACAGTCCCAGCAGACAGCAGTCACCGTCAGGTAGTAGTTCAGCATCTGACCTTGAGATGGCGGTATCATTGCAACTCCTGGCAGAGCCAGTCCCCATGTCTGGGAGCAGAGATGAACTGTCAGCTCTACCATGCATGGCTCAATGCTGTCCAACATACATTCACGTAGGGCTAGCACTGCGCTTGGCTGTGTTCATGCAGACAGTCATACAACACTGTCATAATCAGGTCACCTACAGACACACACAGGACATTTCCATTACCCATCTTGCCTGCCCTTTTTTCTGACTCATACACAAGCTTGCCAACTTACCGGGTCAGCCTAGGCCTCCTGCACCCCCATACAACACCCTGTGAAAGCTATGATACCTGTGCCACATCCCTGTCATCATTCTCATCAATGCCAGGGAATGAAGCTATGTCTCTAATGCACAGGGTGACTATCTGAAATAATTTGTATTTGCTGCATCCTTTGTTGACTTTGACATTCTACTTGTACAGGTAAGTCACACATATTGTATGCTGCCATTTCTCATGAGTAAGCCACATTATGGTGTGCACATTATGGTGGATGCTGTTGTAATGGCTGTGTGGTCACACAATGAAAGGTGTGTCATGGCACTGTTTATGTTTCACTTCCAGGATTGTGTAGGACACAGTTATGGTTCACATTTACAATACACTCATCAACATCAGAGTACATGTTAGACTTACAACACAGAAGAGAAATGTCACCAGAAAGGTAAGACAGTATAGTTGCACTAATATGGTTAATATGTGTATAATAAGCTAACACAAACAGGTGCGTTTTTCATCCAACACATGCATCCCTAACCTCTGGCAAGGTCTGATACAACTAGTAAGTGTAAGCAGAATTTTGTAAGCTGACACATGAACAAGCCAGGGGGTGTGAGGTGAGCCATCTACACTTTACATGTGTCCATTAGAGTCAGTTGTCCTAAGGCAGTTATCATTGTCATGTTCCCCATCCTGTCATGTAGCTTCCACATGATTTGCATTAGGGTGGAACTGTGCATCACATTCTTGGGAGCCTGTTACATATTGGGTGTACTGTCTGGACTACATACCTGTCACTCCAGCATATCCTGTTAATACCACATTAAAGGAGTAGGTGTGTAAGACTGGTAACTCTCATGATACTCCTTTCTATGCAAGTGCTACATGGTGGGATCTGACACCTCCTGACATAGCAGGCATGCATCTCCCCTCCACAGCATGTTGTACACTTGCAAGGTAAAAATGATCCTTGCAAAGCTCAAATATTTTACTGTGCATGCATGGACTTCCACAATTTCACTGAACAGAGTGCCTACATACAGCATTTTTGAGGCTCTCAACCACAAAGGTGTAACTGCATGACCATAATTTTGCTGTAGTTGTACACTGACACATTTTTAGGTATGCTATTGTGACCCTGCCTAATAAAAGCATTATGGTTAATGCACATGACACATGCCTGGGAAAGTATCATACTCAATCTACCATGTTATACCACACTGTCAATACAGTTTTTACTTAAGGTTGACAACATACAGGTGCTAACATGGTAAATGTAAGCTTCTGTCAGGCCACTGCTTAATCATGTCCTATTGTGATTTATGACCAAGTAAGAATCTATTGCTAATGGCAGTATCACTGACTGCTGATGACATATGAAAAGCATCCCCAACTCTCTTCTACTATTTCAGTCAAACACAATGTATGATAGCTGTGATGACATTACAAACTTGATTCCATGCTCTCTCACACAACAATCAATACATATTGCAATGATTGGGTTGCCAACATGAGCACCTCAACTACTACTCCACCAAATCCCACATCTCACATACCCACATGTGCAGAGGTCCTCATCAGACATAAGTAAACACCAGATGCACCAGACACCCATAGGCAAGCCTGCTACATATTATCATACCTCTGCAGAACATGGTACACGTCACAGCTTGTGCACCACTGTCTCACTGGTCAAACACCCGAGGCAAAACAGAAAAGCAAACATATTACTCAGAGATGATTACATCATGAGACACATTGGTGTTCCTCTCATTGGGCTACATGAGGGACAGATCACAGTCAGCTTTCTGTGAGATGCCATGATATGCCACATGACACATGCACTCAAGTCTGTCAACATCAGGTACTGTTATATGTATGTCTTACTTCCAGATGGTGTATACGACTTGAGACATACCTCTCTGGATTGTAGGCAGAGACATGACTGAGCTTACAGACTATGTGTCTCAGGAAGGTATGGTCTTGGCCTTGAGCTGCATTGTACCATCACCTAGGATGATGGCTTAACAACGTAAAGGTAATAGAGTGACTTCAATAATTGCCTCAGTGTGTGTAGTGTCATTGACAGGTTTTGTGACCACTGCACTCCCCTGAACCCACCACATGTACAGCATGACATCCTACCTTGTATTTCTAAAGAGCAGGTAGTAAATGGGCTCTCTTCTATGTGACAAACACAGCATGTATTGAACGTGCTAACATTTTAGGCTGCTTCTTATATGTGATCCACCGTGGATTAGTAAAGCCACTGTGAACTGTTTGCAATCATAGTGTATCCACCAGCTGCAGCACAGCTGACTGGACATTGGCTACGGTTATCGCTATGCACAGAGGTAGTGCATCCACTGACTGCAGGACATATAGACCTATTAGCCTGAGTAGCCCTATCTGTACAGGCATGGGGGTTTCATCATGGACCTTACCAACAAAGATGTAGGTCATATACATATACTTGACCCTACACTGCTTGGATTTGTGAAAGGGAGATCAAGCCTTTTAAACTTGGTGGACATCTATGAGATAGTCAACAATGACCAGGATGGTGGGCATCTCTACATATTACCACCTGGACCTAGCCAAGCTGTTTGACACTATCAGTCACTCCAGTATCATTGACAAACCCACCCAGATAACCAGCAGCAGTAATATCATTGGAGGGATCACTAAAAGGCTCACTGCTAGAACACATTTGGTATACTCCATGCAAATATATGTAGTATTATTCCTTTTGGGACCAGCACTGTTCCCGCTAAGTAGCACATCCACAGTGACACTTTAGGTACATACTTTAGATGAGAGACCTGGCCACACATGTTTACATCTACCTTATCTTAGCTCATCATGTCTCTGCAGTGGTAAGAAGGGCATTACATGTTGCTTATGTCATAACTGAGGGCCTTATCACCCACATATGATGTACATATGACCCCCATTTGTTCTTCCCCTTCATGCCACTATTTGATTGCAATAGCCATTTTTTTTATGTACCTTTCCAAGCACCAGTGGCAATTGCAGAGACCAGAAAAGTCTCTCAAAAAGAAAATACAGTCTGTGGCATCCATCCTATGGAGGTCATTTAATAGCAATGTCACATTAATCTGTGAACACAGACTACTCAGAAGTGATATCTGCCTTACATACAAGACAATCTCTGACCCTGCTTTATTGGAACTGCTGCATATCTGTATGTGAAATTGTACATAGATTGCTCACTGTAAGAAACTTAACCTGGTATGTGACAAGAATGAATCATGCTGGAGGGAGAGATATGTCTACCAAGTGAAACAAATCTATGGTACAGACTTCCACTTAATGTCAAGCAGAGAACCACATTGGCCTTATTCAGATGCATGCTGTACAATTGGATGGGTGACCATCATGTCACCCCCAGGGGTACTGCCTGTGTCCCTCCTGGACAGGGGCAATAGGGGCTGATCATGTACATAAGGGTGGGAACTTGCTTAGAATTATAAGGGCCATAGGGCCATAAGCCTAGTAAAATACAATGATGTCATTACCACATAGGCTGATGTAAAATGCTCTGACTGACTTACACACTATCCTGGCTACTGCAAGAACAGGACTATTACCATTTCTTTTATACAGAACAATGGACAGCACCCACATTCTCCAATTATGCTAGAATGAGATCAGATAACTTAATGCACATGTTACTGGTTAAGTCTAACACTTAGATATCTTTGCATACTGTTATGCTACAGGACATCAGAAGGCCTTGTAGAAATAGGTATTTGGAGGCCTGCATCACCTGCTATGCCCAAAATAACACAAAACCCTGCCTCTTGCTAAGTCACTGTGGTTATCCTATGTTCCTTGTAGGGTGATGTACATACACACACAAACATACCAAGTGGGCTCGAGTAAGATCAGAACCCCCACCTGTCTAGTATTACATACTACAGAACAGAGTACTTATTGCATGCACCAAGGCTTAAGTCTGACATTAATATGGCTATTGGTAGTCTTATGGTGGATGATATCAGTGAACTTGGTGGAACGCAGGAGTTTGGAATCTTGCAGCAAATGCAAGGGACAAAAAAGAGTAGAAGTTCTGCAGCAAATGCAAGGGCCAAAAAAGTGCAGAATCAATGCAATTTAGCAATCAGTGATGGAGTCACACTTCTTTTTATAGGGGACATACATACACACAAACACACCAAGTAGGCAAGAGTGAGATTAGAATCCCTCCCTATCTAGCATTACACACTACAGAACACAGTACTTATCACACATGCGACAGCTTAAGTCTGCCATTTACATAGCTCTTGGTAGTCTTATGGTGGGTGACATCAGCAGGCCCAATGGAACACAGGAGTTTGGAGTCCTGCAGCAAATGCAAGGGCCAAAAAAGTCCAGAACCACTGCAGTTTGACAATCAGTGAGGGAGGCACATTAGTTTTTGTAGTGGAATACGGATACACTTACAAACATATCAAGTCAGCGAGAGTGAGATGAGAACCCCTACCTATCTAGTATTACACACTACATAGTACTTATCGCATGGGCCATGGCTTAAGTCTATGTTATATGTGACTGCAGATGAACCACTTGTAGAGTAGGTAAACAACCTCTGTGTTGAACTGTGAGTGTGGCCTACAGAGTGACATTGCTTCTTACTGTTCTCTACATGTAGCCTTACAGAATGTTAACTTTTTGTTATTTTAACTATGTAGCAATAGTTGCTGTTTTGGCCATCTGTGTCTGTCTGCATTTTGCTGGGCAAGTTTCTGGCCACACACATTTGTGTTATCTAGCTATATATGTGGAGTCAGAAAAATTTATGTATCTACACACACACACATACACACACACACACACACACACACACACACACACACACACACACACACATACACACACACAATATAGCTAAACATAATAATAATAAAATTATGTATATACATATATAAATGTACAGCCGCGGTGGTGCAGCGGTTAGCGTTGTCGCCTCACAGCAAGAGGTTCTCCCGTTCTATTCTCGGCTGGAGCACCTTCCGTGTGGAGTCTGCATGTCCTCCCCGAGGTCGAGTTACATTAAAGACATGCAGGTGGGTGCGAGCATGAATGGGCGTGCCTTCGTTGAAGGTTGGGCGTTGGGCTGGCAACTCAGCATAGTAAAAAAATCCACTGCCAATCATGAGCGGACCGGAGTTCCGCTGTGGAGACCCCTAACCGGGAAAAGCCAAAAGTCTAACAACAACAACATATACATATATAAATATATACACATACATATGTGTGTATATATATATGTATCTATACACTTATATATCTATTTTAAATGTCATTGTTTGAGAGGAGCATTAGATTTGAACTCTCCTTAACTAAGTACACCTTTACATCTATTTTAAACATCACTGTGTGAGAGGGTCACATCAAATGTGAACTCTTCTTAACTAAGTATGTGAGCATGTCCAGTGTGAGTTTTGGCTTGTTAAAACTGACTCCAGGCCACACATAACTGTACTCCATTCCAAGATTCTGGGTGTTACACAGTATGACATCAGACCCTGTTTCTGCACTGCTGCATTTCCCTCACACTGGCAAAGATATTCCACAGTTGTCTCATGTAATTATTATGTGAAACAGGTTACTAATAGTACAACACACACCGATTAACAGTCACTGCAACACAACTTATTAATACTTCACATCCAACAGATGTGTGGATACTTCAAGATTAGAAATACAAATGCCATCACAAATGATAATTTCCTTACACCTACGGCCCACAGAGGCTGCTTGACAGACAAGGCATCATTCATGACACAATCATCCGCATATATATGTACATTGTTATTCTTCTGTTAACTAAGACACGCAATGTAAAATCAATTTTCCATATCGTGCCCTGAGACTGATTGAACTACTCATATACCATTGCTGACTTACTGTTAAAGCAGTTACAAGGGAACACTGCTGTGTTGGGGGTGGGGAAACAATAACACAGTTTTTGCTGGGATGCACAATAGTGCGACTATCATTTAACTGTGCTGTCTAACATCTCCCTGAAATGATGGACAAGTATTGTGTTGAAGTAGGACTGCATGAATACTCCATGCAAGAGGCCTACTGACTAGGAATGGGTACATGTTACTGAAATGGGTATCTGTAGTCGCATGTGAATGCCATTTCTCTCCAAATAGCCCACAATAGTTACTTGCATAACGTACTAGACCCATACATACAATTACATATGATAATAATTCTTTTGAGTACTATGAAGGTTATAGACTTACCTTGCAAATGCAGCAGTTGCACAACTGTAGCTCAGGGCTGACTCTATCTGATGCAAGCAGTACACAGCCAATACATGGATTGGTACAGGATGTGTTAGTTTCCTGACATCAATTTTAATTTGTGTATGTGAGTAGGAGTAAGGTGTCAGACCCTGGGTTATCAATAAATGTGCTATGTGTTGCCTCTTTGCCAAAGCCAGGGCATGCTGAGCACTCCTATATCTGCCTACTGTAACATCAGCAGGGGGTTCCTCCTCTGAGTCCCCCTGTGACTGTGGTTGTGGTGACCTAGGCACTGGTGGGGGGGTTGGTATCCCATCCCTATACTGATCCTGCTGCAGCTGTTTTCACAGTATCATATTGTGGAGCATAGCACATATTGTGACGATTTGTGCACATGTGCCTGGAGTATACTGCAAGACTCCACCAGAGAGACCTAGGCACTGGAACTATGACTACAGCAGCCCAAACACATGCCCTATGATGTTTTTAGTTTGTGCATGTGCCTCATTATGGCATTCTTCCATGGGTGTCTGCGCATTGCTGATGGGTGTCATCATCAACAGTTCCAGGGCAAAGCCGGCATCCCCTAGTAAATATCCCTGTGAGATGTCCCCCCTGGTAAACATCTGGTACAGCTGTGATGCATGCCAGATATGAGAGTCTTGATAACTGCTTGGGCTGCCTGCACTCACATTCATGGTAACGCCCTATGCATTGCACATGACTTGGCAGTTGATAGGGTGGTATCCCTTGGGGTTAATATAAACTTTACACTCCTCACCATGTGATGCCTTGATGTGTACATGGGTTCAATCTATAGCACCAAGTACTTCAGGGTAGTGTGCTACATGGTAGAAGTGTTGCATATTGGTGGCCCTCGCCTCAGGGGTAAGGGGAAAAGATATGTGCTCACTAGCATCTGGAAGCATAGCATCCAGGAATTGGTGGAGTATCCTGGATGCAGATGCCTGTGACACCCCATCATGTCCCCAACTGGTCTTTAGAAAGTGCCTGTAGCTAGTATCCTAAGGGCTACACATATCTTTGTCTCCAATGGGATGGGTTCCCATCTATTGGCTCTGGCTCTAAGTCGAGGGCGGCAGAGTTCAGTGAGTTCTTGTAATATGTCCCTGTCCACCCTGTAGCACTCTGCAATCTCCATCTCATGTAGCTCCTGGAAGGTTACCCTGGGCCTGAACACTCTTCTCATCCTTGGCATAGGCCTATTGTCAGCAGCAACTTCAGCATTGACTTCAGCCTCTAGCACATACAGATGTAGAATAACTGCAGTGGCCCCTATCATTATGTCAGTTAAAATTTCCAAGTCTCTACTGCAGTGGTTTACAGTGAGGGAAAACCAGACAGTAGGGTGTATGCATACATTATACAGTTGTGCTGTGTGTGCACCATGTGGGGTTAGCTAATTATGATGCAGTTCATCTGGGCAGAATATAATTTACATTTTTTAAAATGCTACTGAGTGTGCGCTATGTGCCATGACACACAGCATAGCTGAGACAAGCCGAGATATTTTTTTGACTGCTGCCTATGTCATCACTATTACATGGGTGGTCTAGCCGCATGAACATGCTTGGCTATGTGGTAATATTTGGAGTGCCACGCTAACATGTGCACTGAACACTGAAAATTCCTAAATGTAAACAGACACCTCCCTAATGTCATCCACTTCCACTGGGAATATCAACACTGCATAGGAGCCTACATGAAGAGGATATGTAGTTATGGATGCTGCTTTTGGTGATTCAACAAATGCAGCTCATTTCCATACCTATTCACGCTGACAGCCTAGATACTACATGGTTCATAGCCATATAAACTAGGTAACAGCACGAGTGCACTGTTGTACGAACCCGATGGATGGTCCTACAGTGCATTTCTGTAAAGTACATTATAAATGTTGTTTCACATAATTTTTTTTATTTTTCTATTTAGTATGCTTACGCAATGTAGTGCCTAGTGGGGCATAGTGCAAACAAGTGGAGATTATAAAAAAAAAAAATTAATTTTACATATTCCCTTCTTTTTGCTAATATCCACAATGCATGCTTTGCACATTTCTGTGATCTAACAGTTTCAGGGAAGTTATGTCCATATTTATGGACTTTTACATCCCCTTGTTTCTGTGTAGACTCCTATACTTGAAAAAATTCTGCATACACTACAGACATGGACACTGAGCCTACCTTTTAGCTTGTTAAATTGCTGCAGCTATCTAATTTGCATAATATTCACCTACTTAGGTGGATATTTGCATTCCAATGAACTTAACCTGCTTGCACATGCATGTGCACTGCTAAGCACTGCTTACTAAATCTAAAATATTTGCCACCCATGTACACATTGTGGTGCAATGTATACATGGAAAAAAATGTGTAGTCTTTACTGAATTCTCCTTTATATTATAAATAATAAATATAGGAAGAAATACATCTTGTGGTAAATTAGTTCTCTGGCTTAAACACCAAATATAATGAAAATCTTATGCACAGAATACTCAGTAATAGAGGCACACTATATTATAAATAATAAATATGAGAATAAATATATCTTGTGATAAATTAGTTCTCTGGCCTAAACATCAAAGTTAATGAAAATCTCTTTTTTTCAATTCTGAAACAGTCCAAATTTTGGGTTTTACCAATATTTTTCCTAGAAAAATGAAAAATCAGTGTCCCTGTAGGTAGGATCTTTGTTTGTGCTTTATGCATTTACAGGAATAAGACTGGTGAAGGTATTGAAAGTTAAATATGAGCACTGTTTGTCTCACAGAAGGTTAGTGTATCAGCATTATATAGACAGAAATAACAAAATAATTGTACCAGCATTCAATGAAAACTATGCGTATGAACTACACAGTATGTAAAAATGAAAATATTATACATAATAAATATTGCATTTTTTAAACACTGACATGGGAACCATAACATTTTTAGTACCCCGCTCTAGTTCCACCCATGACATCAACCATTATAGGTTGGCAGTCTAGAAACTGTCAAATCTTTCATGACCATTTATATCAGAAAAGGCACAGAACATGTCTTCCTGCTTCCCAGCCTCCTGTAAACATCCTATATATTATCTAATCTTCTCAAAACTATTACACATAAACTAGAGCTCATCTTTCAGAGGAGGAGTGTGCATGTTTTACAGATGTTATAATTTCCTTCTTATACTGATCTGAAACTTTAAGCAAGCCTACCTGGCTGAAATGTCCTGAAGCTATTAGATTCTAAGTTTCCTTTTTGTGGTACATGATATTTCCAGCCATTTTAAAACAGCCACATTGATAATTAGGTTCATAGGTTCATAGGTAGGTACTAGGCTATCTGCCTGAAGACATTTATAAACCTAGCTGGAATGTGTCGGGTTTTGCCACCCCCTTAGATTAGATGCCTGTGCCTCTGTCCAGCAGAGCCATGGAAGTGATCCCTGGGGTAAACTTTATGTTTCCCATCCATTCGTCAAGGTTTCTCGTGAAGAGGGCTAGCGAGGAGCTCTGCCTAATGTAGATTGGAATTTTGTTTCAGAGCATGGGAAGTCTCTGGGACAGGAATCTATCCCTCCAGTACATCCTATTTATTGTTGTGATGAGGTTTTGGTCCCTAGAGCATGTGACTCGCAGGGATATGGTTTTCTTTAAGTGGAGCATGTCCATCAATTCTAGGTTGGACATGGCCTTGTATGTCAGGCAGAGATCACTTCTGAGTAGGCGGTATGCAAAAGAGTACAGCTGGAGTTTCTTCAGTTGAGCTGCATAGGGCATCTGCTTGAGTCCAGTGATCCTCTTGGCGAGGTACTTCTGTGGTCTTTCCAGTTGTTGCAGGTGTCTTGTAAGGTACATCCCAAATGGGGCATTGTACTCTATGATGGGACTGATGAGTGATGCATAGAGGGGCCCAATGACCTCTTTCGATCTGGATGCAAACCCTTTTGTGATTAGGTGGGCCACATAGAAGGATTTTCTAACCACTTTGGCAATGTGATCATCAAAGAAGAGGTTACTATCGACTTGGGTCCCCAAATCCCTTATTATGTCTTCAGTATTTAGGGGGCTACCAACTATGTGGTAGTTTGTGGGTACTTTGTTTTTTCCAAAGGGGATGACTATGCACTTTGTGGCATTTAGCTTGAGGCCATGGTTTTGACACCAGGTATCTGTCTCAGTGAGACTGTTTTGGAGGATGTCTGTGTTAGCCGGAGAGTCAATTATAGCCCCTAGTTTGCAGTCATCTGCGAACTTGGTCAGCCATAGTTCTCCTGTGCTTGCATGTACCTCTGAGAAGTATATGCCGAACAGGAGGGGTCCTAGGACTGAGCCCTGGAGAACGCCACTTGTAACCAGTTTAGAGACAGACCTAGCTCCCACAACTCTTACCATGTGAGTTCTGTCCATGAGCCAGTTGGCAACCCATCTCGTAATGTAGGGGTTTATGTTCAGGCTGGTGAGCTTGTCTGTAATACCTGAGTGGGGAATGGCGTCAAAGGTTTTTGCGAGGTCTAGGTAGGCTGTGTGGACCACCTTTCCCTCATCTATAGCTTTGGTAACTGTGTCAAAGAAGTCCACCAGGTTTAGGAGGCATGATCTGCCCTTAACAAAGCCGAACTGGGTAGGGTCTAGTGTTTGGAGGTTTCCAATGTCTCTGTTAATGAGTTCCATGATGATGTGCGCCATAGCTTTGCAGACCAAGCTAGTCAGGCTTATAGGGCGATAGTTCCCGGGGTCCGTTGTTGCTCCACCTTTGTGGAGTGGAATAACTGTTGCTGTGCGCCACTCTGTTGGCACGTAGCCTGTGGAGAGGCTGGGTTTAAACCGTGTGTTTAGGTGAGGGGTTAGTTCGTCTTTGAGCTCATGTAGGACGCAGCCTGGGCCACCATCTGGTCCCATTGATGCTGTGTTTTTGGCTTTGGAGAGGGCTGTTTTAACCTGAATGTCTGTGATTTCAAGGGGGCTACATTTTTATGGTATAGTTATGGGTCCTTTTGGGGATGAGAGGGGGGGTGAAGTTTGCACTGAACCTGTCTGCCAGGATGTTGGCTATACTGGTCAGTTCAGTGTATTTTGTGCCATTCTGCACTAATTCTGAGCAGATCTGAGAATTGCCACTTAGATTCTTGACATAGCTAAAGAATGGCTTGTGGTTATCTTTGGAGTCCATGGCAATTTTTCTTTTGAAGCTAGCCTTGGATGATTTTATGAGGGACTGTACGAGCACATCCATTCATGCATAAATCGAGCCATCCCAAATAGAACCAAGATGCTCTCATCCAAAAAAATGAAGCCAATCTGGTGGTCCCCTGCCATAAACAAACTTTTCAACAAAAGGAAGAAACTGTTGCAGAAAAGAGGAAAATCCCAGGATGCAAAAAACTTCCTTACCAGCCTCAGTAAGAAACTGAGATCCCTCATAAAATCCTCCAAAGCTAGTTACGAAAATAAAATTGCCAGAGATTCCAAAGACAACAACAAGGCATTCTATTACTATGTCAAGAATCTAAATGGCAATGCTCAGATCTGCTCTGAGCTAAAACAGAATGGCATTAAATATACTGATCCCAAGGATATTGCCAATATCCTATCAGATCGATTCAGTGCCAACTTCACCCCCTCTCACCCCCTAAATGGCCTATCTCAATACCGGAAGATTGCCAAATTCTGGTAATAATGGCCACGCAGGTAAAAAACACACTCTCAAAAGCTAAGAATACAGCATCCATGGGACCAGATGACATCCCAGGCTGTGTACTACATGAACTACAATATGAACTGGCACCTCACCTAAGTGTCATGTTTAATCATAGCCTCACCTCAGGTTTCATACCCACTGAGTGGCGCACAGCTACAGTTATCCCACTTCACAAGGGGGGATCCATCTTGGATCCCAGAAACTACCGTCCCATCAGTCTGACAAGCCTTATCTGCAAGGCCATGGAGCGTATTATCATGGAACTTATAAACAAAGACATTGGCAACCTTCAGACACTGGACCCCACCTAGTTTGGGTTCGTGAAGGGCCGATCTTGTCTCCTGAACTTGATTGACTTCTTCAGATCAGTCTTCAGAGCCATGGGCAAGGGTAAGGTGGTCCACACAGCATATCTAGACCTTGCCAAGGCCTTTGACACCATCCCTCACTCTGGAATCATAGATAAACTTACTAAGCTGGGCATTAATCCCAATGTTACCCAATGGGTTGCTAACTGGCTTACTGATAGAACCCACACTGTAAAAGTAACCAACTCCAAATCCAGCTCCAGACAAGTGACAATTGGAGTACCTCAGGGTTCAGTCCTGGGACCGCTCTTGTTTGGCATCTACTTCTCTGAAGTACAGGCCGACACTAAGGGACTCTGGATAACAAAGTTTGCAAATGACTGCAAACTGGGAGCCATTTTTGAATCCCCAAATGATGTGGATACTCTACAAAAGGGTCTTACAGAAACAGATGATTGGTGCCAGAGCCATGGGCTCAAGCTCAATCCCAAGAAATGTATAGTTATCCCCTTTGGGAAAAAACATGTATCCATGAATAACCATATAGGTGGCAGTACACTAAACACCGAAAGTTTGATAAGAGACTTAGGGACACAGGTGGACAGTGGTCTCACCTTCAATAACCACATCACCACAACAGTCAGGAAATCCTTCTATGTGGCACACCTCATCACTAAGGGCTTTTCATCCAGAAAAAAGGAGGTCATTGTCCCACTGTACTCATCCCTCATTAGACCCATTATAGAATGCAATGCCCCATTTGGTATGTACCTCTCAAGACATCTGCAACAACTGGAAAGGCCACAGAAATACCTCACTAAAAGAATCACAGGCCTAAAGCAGATGCCCTACGCTGACCACCTTAAAAAACTCCAGCTATACTCTGTCGCATATCGTCTACTCAGAGGCAATCTTTGCTTAACATACAAGGCCATGTCAAACCCAGAGCTGTTGGACATGCTACACTTAAAGAAATCTCAATACCTCAGAGCCACACGCCCCAGGGATCTAAACCTTGTCATCACAATAAACAAAACATGCTGGAGGGATAGGTTCCTGACCCAGAGACTCCCCAGACTCTGGAATAGATTGCCCATACATGTCAAGCAGAGTGCCTCTTTGGTCCTCTTCAAAAGGAACCTTGACGATTGGATGGGAGAAAGGAAATTCACCCCAGGGATCACGTCAGTCACCCTACTAGACAGGGTTCCAGGGAAGTAAATAGTGTGGGAAGAAATAGCCAGGGAATTGTTATGGCTAGGCTTGTATAGGCCCTAGGGCTGATAGTCTAGTAGCAACCTATGAACCTATGAACCTATGTAGCTTCTTGCTGATACTGATCAGGGATGTCTTCCCTTCTTGGGATTTTACTCTTTTCTGTACTAGTTTCCGCCTTTTATTGTATAGCTTGTTTATGGCAGGGGTCCACCAGACTGGTTTCCTTTTCTTGAAGAAGTGAGTCTTGGTTTTGTTTGGGATAGCATGATCCATGCATTCTTGTAGGTGCCTGTAGAGTGCATTAGCAAAGGATTTTGCAGCTTGGACAGCATTATCCTTTAGCATAGTGGCTTTGAAACTTCCCACCTCTGTCTTAAGTAACATGAAGTTTGCTTTTGAAAGGTTTCTCACAGTGGCTTCTTTGACCAGGGGTGCTGGCAGAATGTGGATATCCAGAATGATTTGTTTATGGTCGGATCTAACCAGTGAGGGGTTGTCCTCTGGTGTGGAACACTGGTCACCCATGCTGGTAATGACCAGGTCCAATATGTTGTCACCTCTGGTGGGGGTGTTGACCAGTTGATCCAGGGCATTTGAGTTTATAAATTCTAGGAAATGTTGGGCAAGGGATTTTGTACTTGAGTAGTTCTCCCAGTTAATGTTTGGGTAATTGAAATCACCCAATATCAGGCTGTTTGGTAGGACCTTTATGTTGCCCAGTGTTTCAAGGAATGCGGATTGGGGGTCCTGGGACATGGTGGGTGATCTGTAGCAAGCTATAATTTGGAAAGCAGTTTTGCCCATTGTTAGTTGCACATGGATGATCTCTGAAGCATCGTGCTGTGCCACTAACCTGGAGGTGTGGGTATCTTTGATGAATATGGATACTCCCCCGCCTTTTGTATTTCGGTTCGGGTTTTGTGGCCAAAATTTATTTTATTTTATTTATTTTATTTTACATTTGTTAACCGGGCTAGTCTGGCTGGATACATGTCCATTTTCAGCAGAGGCCCGAGGAGAAAAGCTCCACTATCAGACTAAGACACTACAGTTTATGAGGTCACTAAATAAACTAACTATACAAATAAAAATAATATAATAAGGCAAATTCAAATGCATATACATTTTTCCTGTACTAATCTGACTAGATGACAATCAAATTTCAGACAGGGGGCTAAGCAGAAAAGCTTTAGTATCATAAAAAAACAATTAGGAGTTAAAAAATATCACTAGTAGCTAGTCATGATGAGTGCAGAGTGCACTCTCAAAATGTATGGTATGAGTTGTAGCCTGGTAGTACTGGGGTGCTCTCTGGAGCCTTAAACCAGGTTTTTGTTACTGCACAATATATCGATTTCCTCCATACTGAGGAGTGCCTCGTGTGCATGCATTTTGAGGTTTAGACTTCTGGCATTGAGTAGCATTACCCTCAGTTTTTTGTTACTTGTGCTATTTACAGCGGTGGGTTTATCTTTTATTAATTTTTATTAATTTTAATAAGCTTTTATCAAACACTAACTTCCAATTTTTCCCAAATTACTGAAAATATAGTTTGAACTCAGCTTGAAAAGTAAGACACAGGTAACCCTGGAGCAGCCGATAGGCTACTGAGTATAAGGAAATTGTGCTAGTCTATTGAGATAGTTGCAAGATTTAAGGCCTTTAATTTTGTTGTGTAAAAGTCACTGGGACCTTTCCAGTTCAACAATATGTTTTGATTTGTACATACCAAAGGATGCACTGATTTTGATGATGGGTCTGATGAGGGGAGAGAGTATGACATCTTTGGATCTTGAAGACATCCCCTTAGACTGTGACAGAGAGAAGGATTTCCTGACTATAGGGGAAACATGATGACTGAATGAGGTCAGTATCCATTTAAGTATCCAGGTCTGTTATGAGTGTATCTGTTTGAAGGGGTATACCACTTATAACATATTTTTATTTATTTATTTAACATTTGTTAACAGGGAAAGTCTGACTTGGAATGAAGCCAATTTTCAGCGGAGGCCTGGGGACAAATGCTCCAGATGCATGTCTTTGTGATGTGGGAGGAAACCAGAGCACCTGGAGGAAACCCACATGAACACAAGGAGGGCATCCAGACTCTGCACAGAAGGCACCCCAGCCAAGAATTGAACCAGAGAACCTCTTGCTGTGAGGCGACAACATTACCGCTGCACCACTGCACCATCCAAATGAGATAGAACAGCTTTTTTGCTGAATGCCACAATGCTGCACCATTTCCTTTAGCTTGAGACCATTTTCAGTACACTAGGTATAAGTTCATAGGTAAGTACTAGGCTAGCTTCCCTTTTAGGTCATTTAAGCCTAGTCACTTTCCTTTTGGTGCTTGAATTAACTTATACCATTTGGTATTAAACTGGCTTTACCAATCCTATGACTAAAAAAAAAAGTTAGGTTCTTACCATAACATTTCATCTGTATTGTTCATCTTCATTCATTCCTTACTGATGGGTCTCGGTTCCGACCTCAGAACCAGCTCTGCCAATACAACAAGCTTGTGCCAGCCAAAAAACTCTTGAACTAAGTCTTATTTATAGTGCCCCTCTCCTCAGATTGAGTTTGCCCATAAGGATAGAAAAATGGAGGCTCTATCTGAGCAACTGCCCTATCCGGTAGCCAGGACTAAAACCAAACCTCCAGGAGTCTTTTGGAGGGGGGTAGTAGGGTGGGACATAAGGAATGAATGAAGGTCAACAACACAGATGGAATGTTATAAGAACATAACTTCTGTAGCTGATGTTGTTAATCTTCATTCATTCCTTACTGATGGGAGAGTCCTTAGCTACTTTATGTCTTGAGAGGCCCTATGGAAGGATATTCCTGAACACTATTGAACCAAAGGATGCTCTTTCCCTGGAGACCATATCCAGTTTGTAATGAGTAATAAAGTTATGAGGTATTGCCCAGGTACCTGCTACACAAATGTCGTCCATAGAGGCTCTAGAATGAAAGGCCACCAAAATGGATACTGATCTGGTGGAGTGAGCCTTGATTCTAGTTGGTAGAGTTAATTTGCTCTGTTGACAGACAAAGTTAATGCAATCTCTTAATCATTCTGATAAAAAGACTTTAGAAACTGCCCATTCTTGGACCTGAGAAGAATATGAACAGCTGGTCTGATTTCTTGAAAGATTTAGTTCTGTCTAAGTAAAAATGTAATTGTCTATGTATATCTAACAAGTGTAAATGGTATTCACCTTTGTTAGAAAAGTTTGGTAAAAAAATGGCAAATCAATGGACTGAATGAGATTTGAATCCAAAATAACCATGGGAAGAAAGGAGGGGTTAGTCCGAAGTGATAATCTCTCTTTGTGGAAGATTATGTAAGATGATTTACACACAAAGCTTGTAACTCTGATAGTCTCCTGGCTGAAGTGATGGCTACTAAGAATAAGGTTTTCCAGGATAAAAGCTTTATGTCATATGTGGCTGAAGGCTCAAATAGCGAACAAGTCAAAGTTTGTAGGACTAGCGTCAAATTCCAAGGTTTAGTAGGAATTTTAAAAGGTGTTCTTAAATGCAGAACTCCCTTTAGGAAGGTTTTGCAGAGATGGTGGGACATTAATGAAGAGTCATTAAAACCATTATGAAAATTGGCGATAGCTGCTAAATGAACTGTAATAGTAGGGGCTGAGGCTCCTGATTGGAGTAAAGTTGACAAGTATTCTAAGATCTTATGGACCAGGGCTGAGAAGTAGTCTAGTACTTGTCCTTTAGCCTAGATGACAAACCTTTTTCATTTACTATGATAGAGCTTCCTGGCAGAGGGTTTATTAGAAGCCAAAAGTATTCTTCACATTGGGGATGATAGATTACTCTGCCTGGCAATCAGTGGAAGTGGAGAAACCAAGCAGTCAGCTTGAGGCTCTGAAGGTCAGGATGGACCAGCCCCTGTGGATGAGACAGGAGTTCTGGGGTTGGATCCAGGGTCCATGAGCAGTGAACCAGGTGAGGCCATAGGAAGGGGAACCAAACTTGATGGGGTCCATAGGGTGCAATGAGGATTACTTTGCTTCTCAACCGCTGCGCTTTCTTTAAGGACTGTGGAATGAGCGGAAAGGAAGGAAAGACATACAGTAAATTCTGGGGGGGGGGGGGAGTCAATCGTGTATCAGTGCATCTCTCAGTGAGTTCCCTGAGGGGGGATTAAGGTGAAGAAGCTGCTGCATTTGTGGTTTAAGGGGGAGGTGAAGAGACTGCAGCAAGGCCGACCTCAACGACAAAATATTTGTGTCGCTAATACGGGATTGTAAATAACAGAAAAGCGTTGCACCACAGATAAAAAAACTTTGTCTGTAACTTCAAATGTACTGAATATCCAAAGTGATGAACATACAGCTTCAAACGAAAACTTCAGTTGTAAGTTCTACTATGCTGAGTTCACAGTGTGTAAACATAGCTTCGCAGCCGCAAAAGCCAAGTAACAGGTTAAAGTTCCACAATATAAAACAAGTAGATACCATAAAGAACATAGAAGTGAAGAACCCTTCTGATGTAAACAAATGGAAAAGCGCTTTCAGATTTTTCAAGCCTTCTTCAGATCCAAGTAAATCAGCAGAGTTCAGTGTTTAAAAACCAGTAACATCCAATGAGGCGGACTATACAAAATGACGAATATCAACCAATCAAATTGGTCCGTTGGTACACATCTCCATATCATTATGACGAACATTAATTTAAAACTCTTTATTTAAAAAAATAATAAAATTCTTACATTCCTTTTAAAATTAAAAATAGTGAGACACATATTAAATCATTTTCTCAGAAGGGACCATTGCAGAAATCCTTGCAGTCAATTCTTATTTAAAGATGAAGTCCACATAAAAGCCAAAAATAAAAGGAAAAATAAGAAACTAACAGAGGTAGCCATAAAGGCACTCCTTACTGCTTCATCTTAGCAGTTTTAAGAGCATTAAAAACCGAAGCCTACATATCCTGGTGTATTTTGCATAAAAAGCAAGCAGATCATGAACAAACATACTTCGTTGCTCGTCTGTTCTTAAGAAAAGGTTTTAAAGGGACACAGCCATTAAGGCCAGGAGGGCAATCTGCCCTCAGCCGCTTGATCCACTTGGCTTCTTCTCTCTCAGTTAAGTTAATCAGGTCTCCTTCTCTTGAGGTAAATTGTAGCTTAGAAATGACCATGAAGACAAAATTATGTCCATCATGCTCACGTAGATGAAGAAATAGGGAAATGGTTTCCTTTCAGTTACGAATGCCAGAATGATGTTTAGTAATTCTTTCCTTAAAATTCATGTTAGTTTTTCCAACATAAAATGCTGTACATGAAGTACAGGTAGCTATATAAACAATGTTGCTAGTTAAGCAGCTAGCTGATCCATGAAAGGTAAACTTCTGCTTTGTAACCGGATGTATAAATGTATTATTACAGTTGATTACACTACAGACCTTACAGAAACCACATTTCTTTGTTCCTAGAGAGTTGTTATGAAAATAGTTAGTGCCTGTACCATCATTTTTACATAAGATTCTTTTAAGATTCTTTTTGTTCTTAAATAAGAAACTTGGGGTGTCTCCAACAATCTCTTTTAACTTTTTATCCGAAGTCAGGATTGGCCAATACTTTTTAATCACTTGGCACATTGTCATGGTCCATGGTGTATGCTATGTCAACCCTTAGATTAGATGTTCTTTTATGTATGACTGTAGATGATGCACTTTTACCTTCTGTAACCTTAGGAGAATGGAGAGGCCTACCTTTTCCTTTGTGTATGTCATTGATTTTAGCTTTATTCAAACCCAGGTTTTTCATCCCATAACCTCGTTGACTAAAGTTTTTAATGAGCCTCTCTTCTTCTTTAAGAAAGGTTTTCTCTTCTGTGCATAACTTTGAAATCCTTGTGACTTGGTTTTCAACAATATTAGAAAAAATGTGCCTGGGATGCATACTAGAAAAGTGAAGCATGTGGTTCCGCCACATAGATGGTCTGTAGAGACAAGTGTCTATCCTTTTTATCGGATCAAAAAACAATCTCACATCAAGAAATTCAATCATCTCTATTGATGTTTTTACATCAAATTTCAGGAAGGTGGTTGTCTGTGATAAAAAGTCAACAAAACACCTTAAACTTCTTCATTGCCCTTCCATACAATGGAGGTATCATCCACAAACTGATTGTAAGGAATTATCTGGTCATTTCAAGTGTTGCTAGCATTCTTGGACCATCCTCTCTCCCACTTAGCCAGAACCAAATTTACATAACTATTAGCACAGTTCACACACTGTGAACTCAGCATAGTAGAACTTACAATTGAAGTTTACATTTGAAGCTCTATGTTCATCACTTTGGATATTCAGTACATTTGAAGTTACAGACAAAGTTTTATTATCTGTGGTGCAATGCTCTTCTGTTAGTTACATTTGGTGTTGTTTTGTTGAGCATTCTCTAGCGGAAGTCACTTCTCCTCTTGGATTTTGCTGCTACGGGATTGAGAGACCACTCATGAGGCATCAGAATGTTTCTGCTCAGTTTGTTTGCAATCAGGCTGGAGCTCCTGAGAATGTGCATTGCCAAGAGAAAGCAGTTGGAAGCTATCACCCATTGCACTCTTAGGGCTTCCTGGCATAATGGGTATGAACTGGTTCTCCTTGCTTGTTGATGTACCAGACTACTGACATATTGTCTGACTGGATAGCAATTGTCCCTGACAGGAGGGTCATTTGGAATGTTTGCAATGCTAGGAGCACCACCCTCAGTTCTAGGGCATTGATATGAAGCCTGGCCTCCAAGAGGGACCAAGTGCCTTGGACATTCCTTCCCTGAAAATGCCCCCATACCTAATCAGAGGGGCACCCATGGTCACTGTGGCTTTGGGTTGAGGAGGTGAAAAAAGATGACACTAACCTCTCTTCTGGCTTCATCCACTAATTCAGGTCCTGCTTGCATCGGTTTGTTATGTGGATTGGGTAAGACATCAAGTGTGTTAATATAGACCACCGGCATGCTAGGAGCCATTGAAGCAGCCTGATATGGAATCTTGCTAGTGGAACCAGGGCGACTGTTGCCGCCATGGAACCCAGATGTTGTAGGACCAATTGGGCTGGAACAAGGTCCTGAGAGAGTATTGGTTGAAGCTGAGATCTCAACCTTTGTAGCCTGTGATAAAGTAAAACGACTAGGCAAGATTTTGTGTCAAACGTTGCCCCAATGAATTCTAATCTTTGAGTCAGTACCAGCTTTGACTTTTCCTTGTTTATTGAAATTACTAGCATGTCTGCCAATTTCAGAGTATAGAATATGGCTTGAAGCAACAGACTCTTGGAGTGGTAAGGAGCCAATCATCTAAATATGGAAACGTGGAATCCTCACAGTCTCAGGTGAGCTGCTACTACTGCCATGCATTTGGTGAATACCCTGGTGACTATGGAGAGACCAAAGGGTAGCACTCAAAATTGGTAGTGATTAGCTCCCATCCAGAAGGGAGTTATCTTCTGGATTGTTTGTCCATTTTTTATGTGGTAAAACACATCCTGAAGATCTATGGAGCACATCCAATCATCTTTTTCCAGAGATAGAAGGATAGACTGAACCATGACCATCTGGAGTTTTGTTTGTCTGTTGAACTTGTTCAGTATGCTGAGGTCCAAAATTGGCCTCCAGTTCCCTGTCTTTTTTGGCAATAAAAAGAATCTTGAGTAAAACACGGATCTTATATGGTCTGGTGGGACTGATTGTATGACTCTTTTTTTCTAGCAGCTTTAGAACTTCTTGTGCTGCTGCATTCCTCTGACTGGGTGGAACATCGGGGCTTCGCCTTAGAGGTCTGGGGTAAAAGTCGAAGGGGATGTGGTAACCTCTGGTCATTATCATCTGCACCCAGGAATCTGAAAAATGTCCATCGAGTGCTTCCAGAGATAAGCATTTGGGCCACTCTTCAGGAGTGCTGATAGAGCTGCCCAGATAAGGAATCCCTGGAGCGCTGATTTTGCAGGCCCCCTCTGCCATGGGAGGGGCATCTTCCTAATGAGTTTCCCCTCTGCCCGGGGAGAGTGCTCACCACATGTGTCATGGAAAGGCCCTTAGGATTTTTTCAACCACATTTTTCCGCCTTTCTGATTCCTAGTATAGGATTTTTGGGGGTGGAAAGACATATGCCCATGGTAGATAGGGTCTTTCCATCCTTCTCACACCTGGCTAATGTGTCTTTAACCTTTTGGTCAAACAAAGAGGACTCATCAACAGGAGCATTGATGAAGGAAGACTTGAAGGGGTCTGCAAAGTTGCACAAGTGCATCCAGGCTTGACGTCTCATGATAACGCCTGCACCAGCTGCTCTGGCTGTCCCCTCAGTTGTATGGGTGATCAACTGGATGGAGGAATTAGAAATGGACTCTAGGGTGGCAAGCTGAGAGGGAACTTTATCACACACCTCATCAGGCAATACCCGTGCCAAGGTTCCTGAAAGGTCAGTAATCAGGTCCCTCTGGAGAAGGGAAAAATATGCCAGATAATTCAGTGACTGTAAAGCGAAGGTCACCAAAGTATAAGTCTGCTTCCCAAGTCTGTCTATTGTCTGGAACTCCCTGTTCAGAGGATGGACAGTTGAACTTTCTTCAGAAGTTCTTTTCTAGTGGCTGCCGCCACCACCATAGAATCTACTGCCAAGCATCTGAACCAGTGGGAGTGATCTTGTGGCAGAGAGAGTATTTTATCAGGTCTTCAGGGAATCAGCTTAACGGTGTCAGGAGGCCTTCCAGGCATGCTGCATGATGAGCTTAACCAACTCATCTGCAGGTGGGGGTCATCCAGGAAGTAGAGGGTCAAGCATGGAAAGCCTGCAAGAATACAGATTCCTCAGTAGAAGAGTTGATGGGCTTCCAGTCACCCCCTCTGTTTCAAGATCTCCAGTATGTCTCTGAAAGAGACATCCTCAGGGGGTGACCATGGGGACCCTTCTCCCCCATTGAAATCTGTATCTTCAGTGAGGGATTCCTCAGGGGAATCTATTTGCTTCCTCTTGCACATTCTCTTGCTAGGCGACCCTTCAGGGGGAAGATCTGAAGAGGACCCTGAAGAGTGGGCACCCTATAACAGGGTGTCTTGCTGCTCCCATGCCTGATGTCTCAGTGTAATAGGCTGAGTCAGCTGCATACCAGAGGTGATATGTAAGTCAGGGACTGATGCTGAAGGAGCCAACTGCATGCTTGCAGAAGTGAGAGCCCTCCCCATCACATGGAAGGCAGGCCCACTGAAGAGGGATGGGAGCCCGGAACTGATAAGGACAGCCTCAGAACCGAGATCACACCCCACTTTGATGAGCAAACTCCAGGATTGGAGCCCCGAGAGGACTCAGAGACATCAAAACAGCTGGAACCATAGACAGTGCTGTAGAAAAAAAATTGGTGACAAACTAGGGATCACAGTGCTGATGGACCAGTAATGGCCTTGAGGGTGAATTGGCTCCAGATGAACCATGGTCCACAAAGTAGGCTCTGAAACCATGAAAGGGTGCAACACAGGAACCGAAGAAGTTGGCACTGGGATAGGTGTTGATACCAAGGGCTCCAAAGCCTGGGAGGAGGTTGAAGGAGGATTATATGATGGAGTCTGTGGAGAAATTCCCTCTGCTCCGAATGGGTAGGAGGTCTTGGATGGGGCTGGGATGCCTCTGGCTGCTAGGAGCTGATCAACAAGCCTGGCTACATCCAGTTCTGAAAAACTCCTGATTGATTGGGTGGATAACCCCGAAGGAGAGTCGGGCATGTCAAGAAAGGGACTGAATGGCTGCCCAAGAAAGGGGTCAATGGATAGGGGGCATCTTTTCCTGGCTAAAGCTTCACCTTTTAGTACAGAGGTCAAAGGACCCAAATCTTGTGCTGGTGGGGAATAACCAGATTGGAGGATGAGACTATTGTTGGTGCCGAAGGTATGTCTGGTACCGAGGAAATGATCGGTACCATAGCGGAAGATATGGTTGTCTGTTCTGTGGAAGAGGTTGTCGTCATCGGCAGCATAGACTGAGCCATAGGCTGTGGTGCCACTAGTGTCGGTGCTGACAGTTTTGGGAGTTTTGTCTTCAGTTCAGAGTGAGTCTTAGAAGGTTTCAGTTCTGTAGAACTAGGAGAATTTGGAACCGAATGACTTCTCTTTTTAGTGTCTTTCTTAGGAGGTGTTGAGACCTCCACCTCAGATAGTGCCTTTGAAAAGGGAGTCTTTAATAGTTCTTTTAGTATAAATTTGTTTTTATGCTCTGCTAAAGTACGAGAGCTGAAACCTTTACACAGTTCACAGGGTGGTTGAACTTGAAGGTGGGGAACTCCGAGACAAAAGACACAAGAAAGATTTCAATCAGAGTTGGGCATCTTTCTACCACATTTATCACATGGTTTAAATCCAGAAGTCCCCTTTTTATCAGACATCATGAAATCCATTCAGAAGCTATAACTAAAGAGAGACAGATGAAGGCAGAGTTAGAAGTAGTATTTTGTGCATGTATATATATATATATATATATATATATATATATATATATATATATATGTATGTATATATATATATATATATATATATATATATATATATATATGTATGTATGTATATAGTATATATATATATATATATATATATATATATATATATATATATATATCTATACAATGTATATATATTTTTTTAAGGAAGTTAAGAAAAAGGAGAAGGGGAGGGATACCAACAATGGTATAATAATTACCACAATGGTAAGAAGGGGCCTGTACCAACAATGGTGCAAATAATACATAACTGGTAAAAGGGAAGAGAAAAAATACACTCGTACAGGAAAAATGGTAAGCGACAGTATTAACAAGTACTAAGGAAATAAACTACCCAAAGAAAAGCAAGAAGATTGTTATAAGGTAGAAAAAATAGTGACTACTTAGTTGAGAGCTGGCTTGACAAATCTTGTATACTACATGGCAAATGAGATCTAAGGAGATGAAGAGAGGGACAGTATGGAAAAGACTTAGCTCGAGAGTTTTTGGCTGCCGCAGGCATGTTGTATGGGCCAAGTCGTTTCCAAGCTCAGAACCGAGACCCATCGCTAAGGAATGAATGAAGATTAGCAACATCATATACATATGTTACCCATGTGAGAATAATTAAGATCATACCATAGATAATTTGAGGTGACCCTTGTATAGGATAAAACATTTATGAGCTGCCTGTGTCCATTAGAAGTACAGAGGGCAGCCACAGAGCAAATTTTCTATTACCCGTGCATAGATCCATGTTGTGCATGAATATGTACAAGGACACGCTTTGTTTTACAAGGATGGAGAGTATGTCCCAGAGCACTGGTATCCTCCATGAGATATACCTGTCCCTACAAATCTTCCTGTTAATGTTGTACAAGAGGTTTAGATCCCTGAACTGAGTATTTCTGATGCCATTTGACTTGTTGATGTGCAGAAGGTCCATCTGTATTGGGTTTGAGGACACACTGTATGCTCAACACAAGTAACCTCTTAGCAGTCTGTAGGATATCCAGTAAAAGGAAAGGGAGTTAGCTAAATCATCCTTTGTGCTATTTAATACACATCCAGTGATATTGTCATTTAACATCAGTGAATTATTTCTAGCTTTTACTACTGCTTTTAGGAACTGGTCTTGTTTGATAGCTGGACCTAATTCAGTTTCAGGTATACCTTGCAGGACAGATTTGGGGGAGAGGAGGGTAAGGTTTTTGCTAAATTTATCCCCCAGAAGGTTCACTAAATCTTCAGCCTCAGTGTGAGTACCGTTGTTCAAAATCATCTCAGTGCATTGCTGTCTTGTGCTTCTAAGAATATGAATATAACTGAAAAAGGCCTTGTGACTGTATTTGGTTTGGGTTGTTATCTCAGCATCAAACTTGGCTTTGGTGGACTCTATTAAGTTCCTGAGTTGTTTGTTTATTTCAATGACATGTGCTCTGTCATTCTGGGACTTACATGTCTTACTGTTAGTCAAAATTCTCTTCCTTTTATTGCAAAGCTTGTTGATATTATGAGGGGACAGTTTCTGGTATTTACCCTGCACTTGTTTCAACAGGGCACAGCTGTATCTATGAAGCTGTTTAGATGCTGGTATAGTGTGGTAGTATATGTTTCGATGTATTCAGTGGTGTTATCTGGGTTTTTTGGGGATTTGAAGCTTGCCAATATATCACTTAGGAGTAGGTAGTCTGTCGTGAAGAAATTTTTAGAGGTACATTGGGTGGAATGGGTCTCTATTTTCACTTTTATTTTGAAAAAGATGGCTTTATGATCAGACCTAACAAGTGATGAACATATGCAAGGCACTGTGCAAGATACCACCATATTATTAAGGAGAAAATCCTAGATGTTGTTGCCCCTTGTAGTTACCTTAACTAATTGTTCCAAGGCATTTGTATTGAAAAAGTCCAAGAATTTATGTGCCTATGCAATAGTGGTGGGATAGGTTTCACAGTCTATAGTTGGATAGCTTAGATCGCCTAGGAAGGTGGTACTTGGTTTAAACTGAGTGATGCCAGTTCCTGTAGATAGGCTTCCTTAGGTAACAGAGGTAGTTCTATACCTATATAATATATGGAATGGGACCTTTCAGACTGTTATTTGAACATGAAAAAGCTTTACTACATCATGTTGCTTTACCAACCTTGATATGAGTCTCTTCTTCATGATGACTGAGACCCCTTCATCTTCTTCCCTTCCTGTGCTGTAGCTGATCTAAATGTGTTGAAGGTGCTACAACCCCACACAGCTGGAGTGCTCTCCACCCTTTTAAACCATGTTTCAGTCAATACACAAACATCCACATCCTCCAGGATCCAGAGAAGGGTTTGTAGGGAGTTGAGTTTCCTTTCAGGCTCCTAGAACTGATCAGTAACACCTTTATATTTTCCTTTGCTCATTATGTTGGTAGATTTATAAGGCTGGCATTGCCTACAAATGGCACTATGGGGGGAGGACAATGTCTTTGTCAATAATCAAAATGCTAGAGAGGACAGATACAGGTCATCCCTGGCAAAGCAGCATTGTCTGTTGATCATATCCTCCCAGACTGATACTGGGCCATCTCAAATGGTACCAAAAACTAAGCCGATAATTGAAGTCAATTACTTTTATACTCATATTGCAGCATCATCATTAGAGAAGGTAGAACGCTGCTCAGTGCTAGGCTCATAACATCCTGGGACACATAGTGTGAGAGCTGCATCATGTCTCTCTTTATGCAGTCCAAGGTAGTACATCTCAAGTCACTGACACCCACCTATACAGTGACAGAGCCATATGATACTTATTATTTAAAGAACTGAGTGCATGTGTGATCAAATGGATGCCAGCACCAGATAAAAAACTAACCATCACTCTTTTCTTGCTCAGCCTGGTCAGAGGTACAACTATGCAATACAGTCACCTATAACTGGAATGTTTGGTTGGGTAGATGCCTGCCTCACAGACTCAGCATCCATGTCTTTGGGACTCCTTGTGCTATGTGAGGAGGTAAACTTAAATTGTTAAGTCTGCTTTGTGTCTGTGTTGTGTCTTAGAGGTCTTTGAGATTTATGCATCTTTAGAACCTTAGCATATGATGGATTATATGTATTGAGATAGCTTTGGTGAGGTACAGCATGTGATGTAATGCTGACAATTCTGGTGTCTGAATTTACTATACTTGAGACTTTTACCACCAAGAACATTAAATATGCACATCTTTCTTACCCACTGTGTTAGGCTTGTTGAGTAGTAGATGACTGTCAAACAACATTAGAAAATCTTATACTGTCTCTAGATATCCATCTCAATCGGACTGGATATAGAAGTTGTGGGGAAGTGCTGGTCCATAGTTTTGACAGGAATAATTAGGGGGGTTGGGTGATTATAACTGCTTGGAGCCCAGTTTATTAAGGATAAAGCTTGGGTGGACTTACTAATAAGGCATGGGGAAATGCCTAATTATTTGGTCAGGGGTGTAATGCAGATCAAGATACATATCTTTTCCATTTGACATGTGCTGTTTGTGCTTCAGAATTGGATTTCTATGTTTGTATATATTTTTGCAACTCTCTTACAAGGGAAAAAATATCTTGAGCAGACAACCCACTATAGATTGAGTTCAACAACAGCAGTGTGCTGAATACAGCTTTGTGCATCTTGTTTCTTTCCTTTTTGATGACAGATCATTTCTCACAATTCAGGCTTTCCATGTTTCTCAGAGTTCTGAGTAAAAGATCCTACTAGGTGGTTGCAGTTCTGTGCAAGTTATAGAAAACAAGCTA
Organism: Protopterus annectens; assembly: GCF_019279795.1. Classification (NCBI taxonomy): domain Eukaryota; kingdom Metazoa; phylum Chordata; order Ceratodontiformes; family Protopteridae; genus Protopterus; species Protopterus annectens. Next base: position 1,512,767,571 of record NC_056744.1, on the reverse strand, counting down.
GAGCGTGATCCAATCAAATGAAGCCAATAGTGGAGCTATGTGACTTCAGAACCTGCAGCAAATCATAGTTCTGTTAGTGTTATGACTCTGAGCTGCAGGTCAATGACCCTTGGTAGATTCAAATTTTACAATGGGGCAGGGGAAAAACCTGTGATTAGTGTAAAAACAGTAGGGGGCAGTATAGAGAACATTACTTATTATACTATGACTGGCCATTAAAATTTGAAAACGAGCATACTGATTGGTCAGCACAATCAGCATGCCCACTGTAAATCCAAGCATATACCAACAGAAAAAGGTTAGGTCGCCCAGACATTTTTCCATTAGTATAAACTGTAACTTTTAACTTTTTTCTTTTTTTTTACAAAAATAAATAAAATCTGAAATCCAGACTCCGGACATAACAGAGAGACAGGATAGAGAAAATACTAGGAAAATCAGGTATGTTATTCAAAAGTAAAGATACGTATCTGATTTTCCTTGTATTTCCTCCATTCTGTCTCTCTCCTAGCCCTAAACTGTCCGAAACTTTTTTTTTAATTTAAAAAAAAAAAAGAAAAATGGAGCAATGGAGACCTTTTCTCCATTGCTTCCTTTCCAAAGCACTGATGTACTGGGTATACATGGGATCACAAGTCCCATATGCATGTGCAGTACCTCGAAAAAGGCAACAGGATATGTACAGCAGTGGAAGGACAGCACAGCACCATTATACAAAGACATTATTTAAGAAAGGTAAGTATTTTTTATTAAATAATGTCATTTTACAATAGCAATAACTGACTCTGTGGTATGGTATAATAAGATTTACCCATGGTTGGTTTGGTTTAATCACTCAGGAATCTTAATATTCCACACCGACATTGTTGGTTATTGCTTAAATGTATCATTGGGGGCTGGGATTGTTGCAACAATAACAGACACAAGAATGGTAAAACCGTAGAAAATGTATCCACAGTAGCAAATGTAACAAACAGAAAGACACTGGAATGCAACTTTAAGCATGCAAATGGTAAGCAGAATGGTAAGTTCTGGCCTCTTAAGCTGGAATGTAAACAGCTCTAGAAGCATAGAAGTGGAAATCCTGTGGCAACATTACAATCCAAACTACAGTCTAAGGTAGCAGATCAGGCAGATATTTACTAGTAACACTGCTTACAGAAAAATGCAGTAATAAGCTACGAAATGAGGTTCTGATCCTGAAGTAGTTTGCAATTCCCCCATAACTGTGAATTAAACTACAAGACTAAAGCCCCAGACTGACTTAAAATATAAACTACTTATGGAGATATAAGTGTAGTATAATGTATGAATGATGCTCAGATCTTACAATAATTCACAATTCTCCCACAAATGCAAATGAAGTGACAAGACTAACGGCCCACAACAAGTTACTTTTCATACATAATGAGACAAATAGCAAGAAATGCAGAATGTATTAACACAAAAGTGACTGTAAGTACAGCTTGAATATGGAATAAGAACCAAATAATGTATGAAATGGAGTCAAACTCAAGCTTTAAGAGTCTGGGTGGTGAAAATTCCCAGTCTGATCTCTCAGTACCCAGTAAGATGAACAGAGCAGATGAGACTGGGAGGAGCTTCCAGGGCCAGATATAGGTCATGGGCAGTTAGCTTAAAACCCACCAACAAAACTGATTTAAATAGTAAGATAAGTGCGGTTGTTTAAATCTACTTTCCTGGAAGTGCAGTTGTTTAAATCTACTTTCCTGGATGCAAAGTGCAGTCCAAATGCTTTGTTTGGTTTTAAGTTGAGAAGAGCTTTTCAGCTTCCAAGAGTCTAAAAGACAAAGAAGGCTGATTGCTCATGTAACATATGATATTATGAACTATGAAAGAGGAAACACTGTAGTTTATTGATGCCTGATTTCGGTCTACTTTTGGTTTGATTTCCATTCTCATTTGACACCAATATACTTCTGCTGAATAGTTTAAATCACTATCCAATAATGTGTATCAGAACTACAGAAATTTCCCACTACTATTGGTTCTACTGGGAGTAACAATTGATAACAACCTTAGCTATGATGACCATATTAATGCTACAATAAAGTCTGTCAACAAAAAACTAGGCACCCTTTATAGAATCAAACCCTTCCTTACCCCTTCAGCCAGAATCACTAGTGCCCTGACTCACCTGATCTCTACCCTTTTCTATGCTTCTGCGATATATACCAACCTATCTAGAAACAACCTCACCAAACTTTCTACTAGTTATAATAACATAGCCAGATTTGCCACTGGCACCCCTTTCAGAACTCACCACTGTCACAACCTCAAACAACTGGGATGGTTAGAGCTGCAGAACCTACTACTTTGTCAACAACTTGCTATCACCCAAAATATCCTTTATCACCCGAATAATACCCCAATCCTTACTAATCTGTTTACCCCCTACAAAAATCTTGCAACTCTACACACAGCTAACAAAATTCTAGTCTCCACTATTAAATCTAACAACAAACCTGGGGACTCACTTTTCACCAACACAGTAGGAAAAAGCTGGAACCAGCTTCCTAGTGAACTTTCATCTCTTGTTTCCACTCATCTCTTTAAAAGGCATCTTAAAGAATATCTTAAAACTCACTGGCTTTGTCCCTGCTCTAACCCTGTCTGATATACCCTGACTGTTATCTCTTTCCCCTTTTTGCTCTCCTTACACTTCTATACTCCAGTGTTCTATGCCACATACCTGTAAAATATATATATATATATATATATATATATATATATATATATATATATATATATAAGAAATTTTTACAACTCAATATTTTTTTCTTTTTTCTGATTGCTCTCTCTCAGATTAGTGCTCTCAGTATTTGATCTTAGTGTTAACCTATATAACTTATGTTAACCTCAATGTAACAATGTCCTGTAATTTATTTTGACTATTACTGTATATTGTAATCTTTGTCACTGCTTATGCTTGGAGCTTTTCTCCCTGGGCCTCTACTGAAAATGGACATATATCCAGTTAGACCATCCCGGTCAACAAATGTAAAATAAATAAATAAATAAATAAATAAATAAATAAATTATTATCACAAGCTCTAGATACAGCTCACATAGGTGGTCAAAGTTGGCTATTTGTTTTAAGTCTGAAAATGACTAAAGCAAATTAATTAGATGAGCAATGCTAATCAATCCACTTAAGAGCCCAGAAAAATACAAATGGAAACTATAAAACCCTAGTGACTTTATAGCGGGAGCTTCAGATTCAGAGAAGAGATAGGAAAAATATAGAAAATGAGGAAGCCCACTTAAAATTGATTTAAATACCTAGGCACAGCACATAAACAACTTGAAAAAACACTACAGGCTATAACATGCCTTCACATAATAGCTTTAACTTCAGATTCAAAACAAACACAAAACATGAACCACACAGAACTGATTTGAGTGGTAAGATAAGTGCAGTAGTTTACATATACTACCCTGGATACAAAATGGGGTCCAAATGCTTTGTCTAGTTTAGCTTGAGGAGAGCTTTTCTGCTTCTATGAGTCTTAAGGACAAAGATGGATGACTGCTTGTGTAAGTATAAAATGCCAAAAGGCTGGAAATAGCATAAAGCTGTAATCAGTTGTGCTCATCTTTTCAGAACAGCAGAAATTTCTCACTGCCGCTGGGTTAAATTACCACAAGCTCTAGATTAAACTCACACAGCTGGCCAAATCTAGATGTTTGTATTAAGTTTGAAAAGAGACTAAAGCGCATAAATATATGAGCAATGTTGATCTCAGAAAAATAACAAAGGAAACTATAAAAACCTGAATCTTTTTGAGGTATACCATCAGATTTTAAGAAGAGGTAGTAAACATGCAGAAAATGAGAGACCCAACTCAAAATGATTTAAATACCTAGCCGCAGAGCAGAAACAAATTGAAACAATGAATACAGAACAGCAACAGCACAAAACTGATTTAAATGGTAAGATAAGTGAAAATATGTGTACATTGCAGCCCTTTTTGGGTCAGTTAAATATCAGTGGATGAGCAGATAACAGTATCCTGCCTGCAGTCAGCAGCAAACTTGCTCAACCGTACTTCAAGAATAAAAACCTGGATGTCTACAGAATAACGACTGAACAACAGAGGATACAATACTGATCCCTGTGGTACCCACTAGGTACAATTTTACATTTAAGGATGGTACCAACAGATTTCACTGTTTAGGCTATGTTGGATAACTAATTTATAATACAGCGAGCAATGTAGGAGATACATTATGTTTGCTTAACTTATTTATAAAACTAATATGGAGGATAGTGTCAAAAATCTTGGCCAGGTCAAGATAATCAGTGTGCACAGGATGAGCACTGTCCACAGCATCTGTAACCTTGTCAAATAAGTTTACCAGGTTCAGGAGATAGCACCTGCCCCTCACATAACCCAACTGAGTGGAGGTCTAAATCAATTACGCTGCCTATGTCTGCATAAATGAGTTCTGTATGATACATTTCCTGACTTTGCATATAAGACTAGTGAGGTTGATGGGCCATTAATTACCTCGGTATGCAGAGGGGCCATCCTTGTTTTAGAGCAGTCACAGTAGCTGTTCTCCAGGCATCAGGGACAGATCCTGTGGACAGTCTGAGGTTGGATAATTTATGAACAGGATCAGATTGTACATACTTGGAATTGATAAGAATGAATGATAAGAATGAAGCCTGGTAATCTGCTCTGATGGTGTAGAGGGATAAATCCCTGACTATAGCCCAGATGACCTGGTTTTGATTAGTAGTTTGAGCAACTGACATAGCAGCAGGGAAGAGATGGGCATGCCTACCCTCATGGGAATACACTTTTTAATATGCTCCCTAAGGGGAAGCATCTCCCAAATAGGGGAATTTCCAGACATAATCAAATAGCATGGGGGTGAGGAAAGGAGTGGGTAAGTTATAAATAAAAAAAACATCCCCCCAAATGGAAGGTACTGATAAACTGAGCCCCCAGTACACCTTCACGATTCTAAGACTTTGTCTAAGGTGATTGCAGGAAAAACTAAATTTTCAGGGATAGTGAGTGCAAAAGTGTGGTAGGCAGGATAAAGTTAGCATTACGTCTGTCTGCTAATATATTGGCTATATCTTTGGGATTCTGATGAGTGATATTATGGATGAACTTAGTGCATTGTTGAACATTATTCCTTAATTTCCTGGCATAACCAAAGAAAGATTTGCAGTTTCCTTTGATACATGTTGCAAACCTTACATTTGTACTCTGCTTTACAACTCCTAATAATTCTCTTAAGTACTTGCTGATATGTTTCGGTGTGGTCTTAAGGTAGAGGGGTAGGAATTTCTTACAACTTTTCATTATTTTCTTTCTTTTGTTATACAATTTATCAATACAGGAGATCCACCAGAGCTTTACTCCTGAATTTAACATTATATTTGGTATGGACTTTTCTACTCAACAGTTTAGATGATAACAAAAATTGGGGAATGTGACAGCTCTCTCAGTTAGGTACATTTCCAAGGGATTGCTGGGAATTTTGCATATGTTTTTCACAAATTAAAATAGGTTTGCCAGCAGAATTCACTAAATATGGTTTCATTTTGTGGTGAGTTGGTACCATTAACCCTGACACAGGAAGTAACTGACGTGTGCTTAGATACCAAGAATGGGGAAGGAGATGCATGGTGAAGTACCATCTGGAGCTAGGTTGGTAGGGACCAAGCCAAGAATATTAGACCCTCTAGTGGGTAGTTTTACATTTTACTCTGGTACATTGGTGTTTACAGATTCAAGCAAATGCTGAACATATCCATTGCTAGACGTGTTAGTGTGGCAGTCAATGTTTGGGTAGTTCAAGTCCCCTAACAAGAAGGTGTTTGGTTTGATATTTAACCCCTCAAAGATATTAAGGCAATTTCCATTATCTTTGGGTGGCATTGCTGAGGATATGTAGCTAGCAATAAAGTAACGGATGAATTTCCTAAGGCTAATTTAGATCTCCAGGAGTAGCAAGTTAGGGTTGTGGGTTATTTGACATTAAACAAAGGCCTGAAGTCATGATAAGTGCCTATTCCTGATATAGAGGAAGTGTTGTAATTGAACTGATACCACATCTCAGTAACTACACAGGTATTAATGTGCTCAAGTTGCAGAAGATCATCAAGTTCTGCCATCTTTCTGTCTAGACTCCTGGCATTCAGTAGTCTCTGAGTGATGCTGTTCGAATTTGGGTTTGAGTTTGCTTAGTAGGAATGGCCAGTAGAGGGAGTCTGCCTAAAAAAAAAAGATACTGTTGAGGAAGCAAAAGCCCTCATATGAGAAGTAGTTGCCATCTCTGCTGAAAAAGAAAGTCTTGTCTACGAGGTCACCACAAGTCAACACATACTATATCAACTTATTATTACATCAGCTACTTAGCCATCTAGGCATCAATCTTGGCAAAGGAAAGATAATGCTCAAGAGTTATCTTTCCTGCCTGTAACATACATATTAAGTTCCATTATATTTTTTTGTATGTCTGTCTGGGTAGAGTGCCTCAGATTATTTATCCCCCATAGGGCACCACTAAGTCATACTCATATTTTTCTGACTTA